>NW_018128098.1:92684-116875 GCF_001952655.1 Monopterus albus
TGTATCACTATTTATGCAGATGGACTAAGCTGGTCAGTATTTACCAAAATAATAAAGCCCTTTATTATATTTCTCAAAGGAGTGGTCATCAACCATCTCGTAGCAGGTTGCATTCATCCCCTTCACACTCCTAGAGCTAATTATATCATGGTATTTTTTGCCAAAGCTGTTAAGTATAGATATTTTTGGATTTCAGTTTCTCTCTATATCAAGTATTTATGTGTCTGAGACAAGAATCTGACAAAGAGCACAATTATTTCTTGTATTTTTTCTTTCTTCTAATTATTAAATACTTGTATTGCTGATAAATAATCGTGATGTTAAACTACTTTGTAGCAGAATAAATGTCACTATTGGACTGAATCATTGCTTTTTAAATGTACATATACATTAATCTGCCAATGTGAAGTAATTAGTTTTACAGAGAAGACTGTGTTAGTTGATATTATCCTAGTCATGGCCAAAAATATTGGCACCCCTGCATCTCTGTCAGATAACACACAACTCCTAGAAAATTGTTGCAATCACAAATTCTTTGGTTTTCTCATGTTTATTTCCTTTGTTTGCATTGGAACAACACAAAAAAGCTGAGGAAAAAAGCCAAATCTGGCACATTCCACACAAAACTCCAAAAACTGATTGGACAGAGTTATTGCCACTCTCATCTTCATATTTGATAGCACAGCCTTTGGACACAATAACTGAAATCAGCCACTTCCTGTAACCATCAGTGAGTTTCTTCCACCTCTCTACTGGAATTCTGGACCACTCTTCTTTTGCCAGCTGCTCCAGGTCTCTCAGGTTTGAAGGGTTCCTTCTCCCAGCTGCTGTTCTGGGATCTGTCCACAGGTGCTCTATGGGACATAGAGCTGGACCCATTGCTGGCCACTTCAGAACTCTGCAGCACATTGTCTGAAACTGTTTCTGGTGCTTTTTGAAAATTTTTATGGGTCATTGTCCTGCTGTAAGACCCATGACCTTCGTGATCCAGCTTTCTGACACTGGGCCCTACATTGTGCCCCAGAATTCATTGGTCATCTTCAGATTTCATAATGCCATAAACACAGTCAAGACATCCAGTACCTGAAGCAGCAAAGTGACCCTCCATCGTGTTTGACTGTAGGGATCGTGTTCTTCTCTTTGAAGGCCTCATTTTGTTTCCTGAAAACAGTAGAATGAGGTGCTTGACCAAACAGCTCTATTTCAGTCTCATCTGTCCACAGGACATTCTCACAGAAAGACTGAAGCTTCCTCAGGTAGGTTTTGGAAAACTCCAGTCTGGCTTTTTTATGTTTCTGTGTCAGCAGTGAGGGACCCCTGGGTCTTCTACCATAGCGTCCCTTGTCATTCAGATGGTGACAGATATTGCGAGCTGTTGCACCCTGTGCTCGCAGGTCAGCTTGAATGTGTCTGGAAGTTGATCGAGGTTCTTTATCCACCATTCGAATAATCCTTTGTTGTAATCTGTTATCTATTTTTCTCTCTGATCCACATCCAGGGAGATTAGCTACAGCGCCATGGGCTGTAAAAGTCTTGACGATATTGTGCACCGTGGACATGGGAACAGCCAGATCTCTGGAGATGGACTTGTAGCCTTGAGACTGTCCAGGCTTTTCCACTACTGTGGTTCTCAAATCCTCAAGCAAATCTTTGCTTTTCTTTCTTTTCATGACAAATTAAAGGAGCCTCACAGGCTTAAAGCATGACTTTTTTGATGATTTTGAAAAGGTGTCAATAACTCTTTCCAGTCATTTTTTGTAATTCTGTATGAAATGTATCCGATTTGGCTTCTTTCTCTGCTTTTTAGTGTTTTTCCAGTGCAAACAAAAGATTTAAACATGACAGAGAATTTGTGATTACAACAGTTTTCTGTAAGAAGTGGTGCTTTACCTGACAACTGCAGGGGTGCCAATATGTTTGACCATGACTGTATATATGTAAGACACATTCTATTCAAGACTGTAGAAATCTTAATGTTGCTCGTTTCTCCTGCCTCGTTTTTCACAAAACCCTTTTAGAATCCAAATGTTGACAGACACACTTTGCAGAAGAAAGGGTCAATCATAGGTAACTACTTACTACAAGACAAGTCAGTCAAAAGGTTTGTATGACTAACTGCATCTGATATTACAGTTATGGTGTTTGCTGTCATTGCGAGGCACACTGCCTGAGGAAGCCACTAATTTTGTGTCTTCATTGATTCTGAAGACAGCTGAGCTCATCTGATGAGTTGGAGCAGGACAGAGACAAAGAGGTGACAGGGTCATCCAAGAGACATCAACCGTCACATAGAGTCAGGGATGAAAATGTTGAACAGACTCAAACTCAGGTAGGGGAAAGTAATAAATCTAAAAAATATGCACCGCTTATTCCAAATCTATCCATCTAATACAACTAGGTAGCACAATGATCCATTTATGTTCTGAAGCCAGTGATGGAGCACAGAGTTTCATGTCTTTGGCAAAAATGTGCTTCCCCCCTTAAAGGCCTAAAAAAGACAACCAATTTAAATCAAATTGTTTTGGTCCCTTTACTTGAATTTTAGACCAAAATTGTCAGTCCTCAGCGATTGTTCAAGGTGGTATTCCTGGGTAATTCAGGAGTGGGTAAAACCTCCTTCATCCAGCACTACTGCACAGGACACTTCTACGATGAAATGAGCGCTACTGTTGGTAAGATTTAGTTTGTTTTTATTGCTTTTTCACAATGAATAACTGACTCCTCAGTATATATAAAGCATAAAACCAGTGGCCTCTGTTCTTTTTAGGGATAGATTTCCAGATGAAAACTTTAACTCTGGGCTCCACCACCATCACCCTGCAGCTCTGGGACACTGCAGGACAGGAGAGGTCAGCTTATTCTCATAGTTACCAGCCATGTTATCTTTTCTCGTCTTACTACCTGACAAATGGATTTCCTTATTTTTCTCTCATTCCCTTCACTAATGTCTGTTCAGGTTTCGCAGCATCGCTCAGCAGTACTACCGTAAAGCAGACGGTATCCTCGCCATGTATGACATAACTCAGGCCACCTCCTTCACTGCTGTGAGAGGCTGGATTGACTCTGTGAAGGTGAGCAGGTTGTGATGTCGTCAGTGGTTGGATGTAAAAACATGCAAAGCAGTTTATGCCAATTTGAATGCCATTGCAGGTTATTGACATTACAGTGTGGTAGTAATCTCCATAGCATCTGAATGATTAGTCTTGATTTTGACTCTGCTTTTTATTGGGGTTATTTTGTCCAATTTGTATTTAGCCTAACAAAATTTCTTCCTGTGGTTGTACTTACATTTAAGAGCGCGTACTGTCACTTGTTGTATTTGTGTCCCAGGAGAAGATGAGTGAAGGTGTGGTGTTAATGCTGCTGGGGAACAAGTTGGACCTGGCTGACACTCATTGTAGAGAAGTGACCACAGGGGAGGGGCAAAAGCTGGCAGAGGTAGGGCACATTTGAATATTTAATCAACTGTCTACAGTGATTTTGTCATAACCTTTAGCCTCTGCTAAAGTAGGAAAATAATCTTTGATACAAATGGCTTCTACAGCAGCACCAGGCTTTGTTTTACGAGTGCAGTGCCAAATCTGGATCTAGCATAGAGGACCTGATGACTCATCTGGCTGGGTATGGCCTGGTATTTATTTACTTACATAAGTGTTACAGTGTTTTCCATTTATATCCTCTGCATTCAGCAGAATGTTTGTATCTGCAGTGTTGGACTGTACTATTGCACAAATCAGTCAATGTATTTTTCATTGTCACCACAGTTAGTTTCCAGTCTAAGGTAAACCCATTACAACTAATACAATCTACACAGTCTAATACAACAGTCCTAAAATAAATCTTCATGATCGTTATAATGTTCAGTTTTTGTTGAAACTATTTTAAACAGGTGCCGGTTCCACTTTATGGTTATTTTTGAAGCTGTATTTTTAGCAGTTATTGAAAAAGACCCATCACAAATTCAGAGATTTTTTTACTTGAATCAATTAAATGAATAATTGTTAGTTTCTGATAAATTTGATGTCAATCCAGTAACTGAATAATTGATCCAGCACAGTTTTATATATTTAGTCACCCATTATTGATGTAAATGGGAGTGTTCTTAATAAACTGGAAGCTGATTGTGGATCCTCACATGTTATTTATTATCTAAAGAAATGTAGCAGGATCACTGATGTAAACAGCAAACGTTGTGGTTGATTTTTCTTAATTATAGAATGTTGATTGACCAGCACGATCGACAGTGTGGAGATGCATTTTCACTGATGGAGGACACAGATAAAAGACACTGCTGTAAATAAACAGAAGATTAAAGACTTGTGAAAAGGCTTTACCAAAAACTCCCAAGTGACCACACCACGGGCCGGTGGAGTTAAAATTTTTTTTGGGGGACAGCTGGACGGAGTTGTGGGTAATTGTGAAATCCCATAGAGTTATCAAGTCCTCTTATTTCATTTAAAGACACAGACAGTGCCATTTTCATGCTTACTTAATGATATCTGTAATGTTTGCATGTGTTATATCATCTGTGGAGTAAAATATATTTTTGACTACTCCTTTGTTGTCTTAGTTTTTTGCTTATATGCATGAGAAACCAGCTGGGGGCAGACATGTACTTTATTTGGCTTGTTGAGGGCTGAGCTGCCTGTTGTGCCAAAAGAGGACAGACGCTCAGACACTTGGGTGGGAGGCTTGGGTTTGCATGTCAGCTGGGAACTTACACTGTTGTAGTCACCTTTCAAAGACAGCAGCACACTGACACTGGGGACTGTGGGAGCTTGGAAGACGTTACCTCGATAGTCTACATCCTTCAGGGCCCACCATCAAAACAGGTAGGAGTATTTTGGTCTTAGCAGAAAGGGGGAGCAGTTTTTCCATGACACAATGAGTTAAAAATAACTCTGAATACGACCATTAGCAGATTGTGTGAATGTGATTGTCAAGCAAAGACAAAGTATTTTTGTCTTATGGGAAAAAAGTGTATGTGCATCAGTTTTTTATTTTAATGCATTTAGCCTTTCTTGTTATGTGCATTTCTTTTGAAGAGAGATATTCAATTTAAAACCATTACCTTAATCTTTTTAAAACATAGAAGCAGAGGAAAGTTCAGGGTGGAATGAAAACAGACTGATTAATTAATGATTTAAATAGAAGCAGAGGAAAGTTCAGGGTAGAATGAAAACAGACTGATTAATTAATGAATTAAAGAGTTAGAAGTCAACAGTATATCACTGGGGTGTGATATAAGGTTAGGTTACTGGGATGGAGGACATCCTGTAACCGTACTGTATATATCTGTCTGCTGGATGACATGTGACACAAGTAGTTAAGTATGTTTCCCCATAACATATTTGAGTTCATCAGATCTCTTTCCATTGCTCTCTTTTACTGACTTCATATTTGGTGTACTGTTTAATGTTACTCAAAGATAATGCATATAAAATCTTAATTTTCAGAAGAGCTCATAGTGTAGCTATGTTAGACCCAGTAGATTCTCTTTTGACACCAAAGGTGGAAGTAAATAAGACAGAAAGAGGAAATTCCTACATACTGTATATACAGCAACTGACCAATCAGAATTAGTACTCAGAGCATTTAGTTTGCCATGCAAGTGTAGAAGCAGGAAAACTGTGTGCTAATAAAGTATGAGAGGAGGGTTAGAGGTGGGACCTGCTCTCAGAGCATCTCCAGCTGTGCAGTCTGATCTTCTCCAGAAAGATTCAAAAACTTCATTATATTGAACTAATGTGTCAGTGTTCTTTCCCCCAGGATGGAATCTCAACATGAAAAAACTCACACACGTTGGACAATTTGTCTGAAATATCTACTTTTTCTCTTCAATATTCTTTTCTGGGTAAGTTAACAAGAATGTTTTGAGAATTTTGCAACATTTAGCATAAAACAAAACTCTTCACGGCCTTTATTGCATACTGTCATAATTATCAATAAAGATTAATAAATACTAAAGATTTTTTGACATTGAATCATTGCAGGACTTACACAATTTCTCCTATTTCTCACTATTACAAATGAATTTTTTCCTTACATTGTACAAAAATATGTAGACCTAGACTGTGTTCTGTATAATCTTTTTATATTTCCAATATCATTTCATATTTACAACTTTTACAATAGTTAATATGGAGCCACAATAAATTAATAAATAAATACAGTAAATAAATAATTCAATGTCTATACAGTTTATGTACATCAGAATCAGCTTTACTGGCCAAGGAAACTGACTCCGGTACAGGACTTTTCCTTTGTTTTATCCATTTTTTTTTAAACTTTCATTTTAAGTGCTACTTTCACTTCCTTTAGGCTTTAAGGATATATCATTTATTTCTCGGTACATACCTTTCCACAGAGTATGTACTCAGATATGAAACTGTGGTTCATGTACAAACAAATAATGAAAACTAATTTAGCTGCAAATCTCGAGGCTTACGTTGAAAGGATAAGGCCTTGTCTTGTTTGCCTCGTTATTACACTTTATGATTTATTTTATAAGCATCTGGTTTCAGCTGGGCTCTTAACAGTATGTTCCTTCAGCTGGCAGGAGGAGCTGTGCTGGTGGTGGGGGTGTGGACCCTGGTGGAAAAGAGCAACTACATCAGTTTGCTGAACTCCAGCTTCTACTCAGCCTCAGCTTACATCCTGATAGCTGCTGGAGTCATTGTGATAGTGACTGGAATAATCGGATGCTGTGCCACTCTAAAGGAGCTGAAGAGTCTTTTGATTGTGGTAAGGTGGATAAGTCACACAAAACACTGCTCTAAATGTTTTGTTTTTTTTAGCTTGGTTCTTTTATCTCACTCCAGAGAATTAATCCCATTTATGTGGGATAAGAAACCAGAGAAAGACACTTTAAGTTCCTCTTTATACACACACACTCCAATCTGGCTCTATGTGTATTCACAGTTAATCCTCTGCCTGCATTCAGTGCATGTCATTATGTAAGACCGGCCTGACTGTTAGATATAACAAAGTCATGTAGAGTGTGTCTTTAAGAGTTTCGATTTAGAGTGTGGCTCATGCCAGAGGAATGAGAGGCATCACAAGCAGTTACTGAACTGAAGTGTGTGTGATAGAGACAGAGAGATGTAGAGGATATAATGCAGAAGCAAAGCTGCACAAGCTGTGTGACCTTATGTTTATTTCCATGTTAGTCATGACCTTTCCCACAGTTAAATCAGTTATTCTCTAGAGCATCATTTTAGTTTTGATATTTTAGTCAGATTCTTTCAATGCTAATGTCATGTTTTGGCACAGAAATGTACTGAAATACGATCTCAAAATGCTGGAATTTATATTTTGTTTTTACAGCTGTGTTCTTGTTTATTTCTGATTTTTTTCTTTTTTTTTTACAGTATTTAATCCTGTTGCTCTGTATTTTCCTGCTGGAAATCATTGCTGGTTTGCTGGCCTTCATAAACTACCAAGAGGTGAAATGTTTTACCTTCTGCAGTGGTGGAAAGTACATTTACTCAAGTACTGTACTTAAGTAACATTTTGAGATATCTGTACTTGAGTATTTTCATTTTCTGCTACTTCATACTTTGACTTCACTACTTTTATTTGATAACTTGAGTTACTTTTCAGAATCTGATTAACAGAACAAAAAAACAGCAAAATCAGAAAACTTTATTGATCCCCGATGGGAAATTGACAAGCTATCCATCAGTACTTCAAATTATAAGCATATAAGGTAGTTAACATGATAAAGCATCAGGAACTGTAACCCAATAATACAATATACATAAATGTGAAATGTGCTATTTTGCATAATGAGTACTTTTACTCTGGCTTCTTTAATTAGATTTTGATGCTAATACTTCTGTACTTTTACTAAAATTGTGAATGCATGACTAGTAACAGAGTATCTTTGCACTGTGGTATGGTACTTTACTTTACTAAGTACTGAGTACTTCTTCCACCACTGACCTTCTGTTTTTAGGTTTGCATATAACTGACCAAAGCATGGTGACAGATATTAGTTCAATATGTCATTTTCAATATACAGTATGTATATATAACATGACTTTTTCCCCTTCTATCTGTATTTTCTGGATATTTTTATGTTACCTTCTTATCTGATTTCAAACACCTTTGCTTGTTTGTCATTTCTCTTAACTTTTTTAAACCACCCATGAAATGCCTCAGTTGCGACACTTGCTGTTGTGAAATCTCCTCTGCATGTCTCTCTGTGCACATTCTTCACCTGTCCTGTTTTTCCATTCTTCTCACACCTCTCTTTCTTCCCCTTTTCTGGCTCCAGTGTTTCCCTCTCTGCTATCAGGTAATCTGCCTGCAACTGTTTCCATTTTATATCAAAATGTTGCTCTAACAGATTGAGATACGATGGTCCACTCACACTCTTTGCACTTTCAGTCAATCAACAAAGCTATATTTGCAGAACAATTTAAAGAATGCTCATAAAACAGGGAGTGGGGTCAGAGGATCTCTGCTCACATATATTGAGTTACATTTGGGTATTGCACAGGTAGAGTGGAATGTTAAAGGGGCAGAAAGAAACTTGACCAGTGTCTATTTTTATGATTGGGATGAAATCAGCAGGTGACAGATTTCA
This sequence comes from Monopterus albus, assembly GCF_001952655.1. Lineage (NCBI taxonomy): Eukaryota > Metazoa > Chordata > Actinopteri > Synbranchiformes > Synbranchidae > Monopterus > Monopterus albus. The sequence goes on from NW_018128098.1 coordinate 101,275, forward strand.
CTGAAGTGCTTCTCCTGTCTCACAGCTGGATGATGAGCTTAGACAGAACCTGAGGGTGACCATGCAGCAGAAATACCAACAACCAGGGGAGGAGAGCATCACACAGAGCACACAGGCTGTGGACAAACGTCAGCAGGAGGTGTGGAAGTGATACTGTGTGTTTAAATAACAGCCACCACACTTAAGAGAAAAACTCAGTGACTTCAGTTTCAAGCATTTGATTTGAAATGACTGCCTCTTTAGCCTGCATGTGAATACAGTTCAATGTTTGTCACCACCTTTTTTCTTTCTTTTGTTCCCGCTCAGTTTAAATGTTGTGGCAGTAACAACTTCACAGACTGGAGGGACAGTGTGTGGATCCAGGCTAAAGATGATCAGCGGCTTGTCCCTGATAGCTGCTGTATAACTCCCAGTGAGCTCTGTGGCCGCAGGGACCATCCCTCCAACATCTACAATGTGGAGGTAGGAAAAACTGTCCCTTTGGCTATAGCTAAATGTTGAATTATAGCAAGATTTTTATTTCTTCCCCTTTCTCATGCTCCCAGGGAGGCTGCATTATGAAATTAGAGGACTTCATCCTGAGTCAGTTGTATATTCTTGGTGCAGTGAGCATTGGGATTGCATTTCTCCAGGTAAAACTCTAACCACCGAGAAAAATGCTGGTTATCATGAAAAACCTATTTTAATTTTGTGCAATATACCAGTAGATGAAATGTAAATGAATTCAATCTAAGACACAATTGTTTCTGTAGCAGTGTGAAACTAACGAATTCCTCGTCTTTTTTTTTTTCCAGCTTTTGGGGATGATGGTTACTTGCTGCCTTTACCACAAACTGAAAAAAGATCCATACTGATTTTAGACTTTCTTCATTGTCCCAAAATGTGTCACACCATGAACTGTAAAATAGCTGATTAGAGATAATAATACCCCAAATGATTTACACAGTTCAGGTGCTGTGAAGTTATTATTTTAAATGCGAACATGAGGATTTTTAAATTACAAACAGTAGAAATACTGTAATGCTGCTGGACGGCACTGTTCTTTTTCTGCAGAATTCCATTAAATACTTGAAGTATCTTCAATATTATTCTAAGATAATGGAATGAACTTGTTACCAGAAAACACATTTAAATAAGCAGAGAAATATGAACAAGCCGTGGCTTCATTTTCCATCAGTCTTGGTCTTGTTTTTATCTATTTTTTTATGTACCACACATTGTTCACTAAAGAGCTCATTTAAATGAATATAACAAATGTTTGTTTGTTAAAATACAAATAAATATGCTTACCATTTATCATACTGAATGAATTTCACAGATTATTGTCCCTCCCTCAATTTGACATTGAGCTTTTATTCTGAAATCCTTGAGCGGATGTTGTTGTCAGCTGACAGGACCTACTTCCTCCTGGCGCATTTCTATTGGATGAGTTCGTCCACAATTATCCTCTTATTCATCTCAAACGAGCTGAAATATTTTATGTGGATGTAACACAGAGATTAACGAGATGTCTGCGAAGCCAACTTGTTTAATTGTGGCGAGTGCATCTCCTCAAGGTGGGTCCATTAGTTTTTAACAGTGTAACGTTACTGAGAGTTTGTGTATTAACAGAGAACTCAGCAGTCATATGTTTAGTTATTTGTGGTTAAAAAGCATCACTGGCTAGCTAGCTTAACAGTTATTAGCTGCTTTCTGTTCAGGACGTTACGGTGATACGTTTAAATACATGTGCTTTGTTTATTCAGGAGTCACAGCAAAGTCTTTCCATCAGTCCTTCAGTCTCTGCAACTCAGCGTTTAACCTGCAGACAGCCACACCTGGGGTAAGAGTATCTCTCTAATTCACACACACACACAGGGATAGCTGTAATCCCGTCTGTGACGTCTGCACTCCGGATGCAAGAACGATAGCCCATGTTTCGGTCACATAGCAGAGTAATAAGGTTAATTAACAACTTTTTAAACCTTGAAACGTAGTGATCCCATGGATGTCAGATTGTCCAGGTGCTGGCCTCACCTGCTGCTTCCTGTCTGTCAGAAAGCGGGTGATTCACTGTCCAGGTGGGGGGCAGGCACAGTGAGCTGGGTCAGTTTAGAGCTGAGGATGTCTGGGATAGAGTCTGTAAATAATAACTTCAAATGTTTCACACTGGCTAAATATATCTAATAATACCAGCTAGAGAGTAGACTGTGAGATCATGGACATTCTGTATACAGTAAGATTCAATGTATTGCTTGAAAACAGGAAATACCGACCACATGATTTTCCCCATGATGTAATCAGCACCATGTGAACACATCAGTTATTCTGTAATGAGGTCAGTGATGGAGCTGAGTGTTTATTTGATTGCAGGGGAAACCTATAGACTTTGTAGGAGTAGATGAAAGCACCGCCAGATGGGTGCAGGACTTCAGTATGAAACCTTACGCAACGCCAGCCAAACTTGAATCTATAGACGGTGAGTATAAACTTCACGGTCATGTTCGGGTGTTTCCATGTGGGCCGCTTTTGCATTTGGCCGGACTCTGCTCAGTTATGTCAGGATGACCCTTTCCAGGTGCCCGATACCAGGCGCTGCTCATTCCAGACTGTCCTGGAGCACTGAATGACCTGGCACACAGTGGCTCTCTACACCGCATTCTCATGCACTTCATCTCCCAGAACAGTGAGTGTGAGGCTCATTTTTAGAGCAGTCACTATGTAGTCTATATGTGTTTTTAGAAAACAGATACAGGCTGCTTTTCTCTGTGCAGAGCCTGTTTGTGCAGTAGGACAAGGAGTGTCAGCTCTGTGTTGTGCCACTGAGGGACAGAGGTGGATCTTCAGTGGCTATAGCTTAACAGGGGTTAGTCTTCCTCAGTTAAACATTTAAGGCAATATCCCCATCAGTAAAAGTTATAACAGTAAGTGTTTCTGTTAAAAGCCGTCAGTGTTTGAACTGGTGCGACAGCCTGACTTTGCCAACCTGCCCTTGATTGTGGAGGACTTTGTGAAGGACAGTGGTGGATCGTACACAGGTGAGCTGACCTGCAGAGTGCACACGCTTTAGCATTTAAGATAACTGAATCAGCCTTTAAAAAAAAAACAACAACTAAACTCCCCACATTTCTCTGTTTTTAGCAAGCAAAGAAGATGCTGTGCATATCGTCATAGACAGACACCTAATAACTGGTCAGAATATGCAGTCCACTTCACTTGCTGTACATAATCTCATTCTGTTCTGTAGTGCAAAGTAAAAACAAAGGTTTGAATCAGAAGCACTGAACTTGAAGAGCTTGTTCCACATTTATATTCATGTAATTAAACTTTCACCTTGGAAGATGCCAGGTCAGAACAGATGTTTGACAACACTGTAAATACAACTTCATCACTTGTCAATGATTCTATCACAAACCTAATAAAAGCCACACAAACATCTTGATTTGAAATTTAAGACAAAGAGAGAATGAGTCAGGAGCAGATGCAGTCTTGAGGATGTTCAAAGGGTCTCCACGGCAAAGAAGATGCATCCATGCACAGAACCATTTGTAGACGATGGTGAGCACAACAACAGAAGATTACCAGATTTACATTGAGGACAGGCTGTGGACATTTGTGGCACATGAACTCTGAAGGCCTCCGAAGAAGAGAATATATCGCATCATGTACAGTACATTGTGAACATACAGACGATCATGCACATTCTGTTTTTGAATGATGTGTTACTCCACTCTGACTGAACTAAATAAGATGTTCACAACATCGCCAAAAAAAGGAATAAAACATATAGGTACCTGTTGTCTGCTGCTGGTAACTTTTAAATAAAAAAAATCTGTTTCATTCATGTAGATGTGATTTCTCAACACTGTCATAACCCTTAGGTATTAACTAGGCCCTCAGTGGTTCATTTCAGAGCTCCCGTCAAAATAATACCAGCATATAGCACCAGAATATTTGATGCACCGTGTTCCCAGGGGAGGAAAAAAGGTCCACGTGCTTTTATCCAAAGTTGTCAGGTCCAGCTCTCATAGAAGATCATAGAAATAATCCAGTCCTTGTCCCAATTCCCATAAGGAAATTCCAGTTCCCAGTTCAGTAGCCAAAGAGACTCTCAGGTAGATTGACTGTAAAATAATTGAAGCAAATTTAATCTCCCCATGTAACTGCAAACAAATCTTAAATTTGTAAAGTTCTATCTTGCTATTGCATTTACCTACAAACTAAGTCAAAATGGGAAGTTTTACCTTCAGTGATGGATAGTACACCACATGCTTAACTGCATTGTTCCTGAAATGAAAGGGCAGGGACGGATCCTGTTAAAAGATGCTGTTGGAGGCAAATATTTGTCCATTCAAAATATTACTCTGTTACCTCTTGTAAGTGAAATAATGCTCAGCAGAATATTCATCCCAGAGAAATTTTGGTCTGTGTTCTCGCAAAATCTCGATGTACCTACAGAAGATGAACGGCAACTGTTAGGGACCTGAAACTGTACAAACACCTGATTTCTTATTTGGAAAAGGTGATGTCACATACTTCTGTGCACCAATCAGAATTTTAGCAGCATTTGATTTGAAACCTGATGACAGGTGTTGCACTGTTTCCAAGCCACTGTGTTGTTTGATCAAATATGCTCAAACAACACCCATAATGATATTTTTGCAAAATTTTGTGGGGGGTTTAAAGGGAATCCAGTTTTACACTTTTTTTTAACACACAGGCTTTGAGTATGTGAATAAAGCATTCCAGCAGTATTATTTTACCGTCCTCCCAGGATTGGCTCTGCTCCCTGGCTTGCAAAATTTTTAACACACAGGCTTTGAGTACACATGTGAAAAAGTTGTTTAAATGTGAATAAAGCATTCCAGCAGTATTATTTTACCGTCCTCCCAGGATTGGCTCTGCTCCCTGGCTTGCAAAATCCAGGCCATACAAATTAAGTCCAAGCAGGAGCTTTTGCCTCCACTGAGTGTTGGGTGCAAGCTGGAGAACACAGTCTCGCACCCAGGGCAGGGGAGAGCTCGGACCCGGTCTGAAAGAAAGACAAACACCACAGCGCTTTCTGTGTCAACACTTTGAATCTTTGTGTTGTTATGGTCATGTCACCACCTAAAACATTTCCGTTTACACCACAGTGAATCTATGGACATCACTTGTCTGTAGCCCTCACCTGGCACTGTTTGAGTAGTCGTATGTCATGAGGCTGAATCCATCGACCACCGGGGCCAACTGCTCAAACTCCTCCCTGCCAAACATTCCCGGCTGCCCGGTACTGGTCACGAGAAGAAATGCAGAAGTTAAACAGCAAGCACAGATTTTATGGACTTCCTTTTTTTTTTTTTTTAAACATTGGCTTAAAGTACATGGATAAAATTCACCTGGTCACAGCTGGTGGAATCACAAGAATGCAGTCTAATCTTTTTTCTTTCAAAGTCTCACATACATGTTTCACCAAATGCACCAGTTCCCTGTATGTAAAAGATTATATGTAGTGTTTAATTGTTGGCTTTGGGAAAAAAAAGGTGGTCAAAGTGACAAAACAGATGTCACTGAAATGACTCACTTCCGTTTGTTACCTCCCAGCTGGCTCCACAGCTCCAAGGTGAAACCATCAAAACCTTCAGTCTGTAAGACCACCGATTCATTAATCTGCACATCTTTTATACATTTAGCCCAGTGTTGAAACTAATCTCAATACTTACTTACCTTTGCAACATTCACCAGCTCACTCCCCAGCTCTTCAATCTCATCTTCACTCGCCAACACATTCATGTAGTCCTGGTAAGACCAGCCATCAAATAACAGCCGAGGCACTAAGGACAAAGAAAACTGAACAACTAAATCAAATGGCCAAATTCTTATCTGAAACCTTTTGCACTGAGCCACATTAACAGATGTGAGCTGACCTGTAGGATGACACCTACTCACCTATCTTGACTTTTTTGTTAGACTTGCGTACTGCTTTGACCCACCCTAGAATGACAAAGAGTCCCATTTATGTACATTAGTCATTTGTGGTACCACTTTAAGAAGTGGTAAAAATAAAAAAAAATAAATAAAATTTCAGTAATATTGGTCGTCTACCTGGGTCATGATCGTGAAGTCCTGTGATGTCAAAGGTTTCAGGTCCCCGGCGGCGGAGCTGAAGCCACACTGGTGACACTGAAGTCAGTTTGGAACCAAACATCTTGGCAATGTCATAGCCATGGGAATTCCACTGTATGGGTGGTGTAAGAGTAAGACATAAAAATACAAACTTTGCAAGAATTTACTGGGCTAACTACATGTATGACTCATGAGGCCATGTTTGTATGCATTTTTCCAGGAGGCCTGTGGGTGTAGACCCAATCTCTTTTGGTGTCATGCTAGGAACAATAACTACAGTGACAAACACAAATGAGTGTGTGAGTATTGTATCAAGGCTTACTTGAAAAACTGGATTCTCTCCTTTAATGCTGCAGGAAAAGTATTGTCAAATGTTGAACAGCTGCAAGGGGAAATGTAGGTGACTTACAGGTGTGACATATCCCAGCACTGGTCCTTGAAATGTTCTCTTGATGTGAACACAGTGTCTCTTTTCCTCCTTCACTATGTCTTTCCAGTGCAGGTCTGACACAACAAGGCCCCTCTCCAACACACAAAGCTCAGCTGGTGATGTCTTAGTGGGATCAAAGAGAAAAGAGCACAATTCAGTGATGGATAACCTGGTGACAGGTGAGGATAATGGGCTCTTCCTGAAACTGGAACAGTCATATAAGTTACACTGACACGCAAGGGAAACTGAGGAAGACCTGTGTAACCTGACAGCACACACAGCTCACTCCTATTTGAAGACCTGAAGTTACTCACGTCAGCCTCAGCTTTGTACGACTTCTTTGCATCAGTTTTTGACAGTGTGGCACTGACCAACCAGCAGCATGAGATGGTGTGCAGCAAAGCCAACGTCGTTCTCATTTCCAAAAAGGCAGGGGAAAAGGAATCGTGAAGCAGATCAATAAAAACGGGTTAGCTCAGGTTTGCAGAGTAGGTGCTTCTTTCCCGACTGAGTTTTGGTGGATTAAAAACCGGCATATCCCCTGCGATTTGGAACCACACAAAACAACAAGCTCAAACGGCCCCGTTCATACCGCTAAAACTTGAAAACATAAATCTGAATTTATGATAAACAACCTGGCTTGGACTGCCAGTGGCACTTTGACCACTGTCCCGATGCGTTTCTGAAGCGTCAACGAAGCTGGGTAACTTCCGCGCTGTATTTTCAAAATAAAGGTGAGTTTGTCCTGTGAACAGTGTTGCCAAACTGGACAATTTATACCAGGAATTGGGCAACGTTTTCGTAGTTCGTAATGCCAAAATTGATTTTTGCTATTTTGTTTATTAGGGCCCATAGCGCATCTCACTGGGTTACTTTTTGTTAATCAAATAGGCAACACTGCCTGCTAGTGCGAAGCGAAGTCATCTGAGCCGATAGGTGGCACTGTTGCCAGCAAAGTAACATACTACTACAATAAAAGAAGACACAACTCAAACAAACTAGGATAATGCCATCGAGACATTATTAAGAGAATTCTGAGGCGTCGCATATGGAAAACCAAGCTTTTCGGTTTTCTGCTCTTGTGCCGTTTGTTCAGATAGCTAACGTTTAATGGGTGAGTGTCATTGTCGCTTTCTAACTGCAGCTAAAGTACTGTGCGTTTAGCAGGCTAACATGTCAGCATGTCTGGAAATGAGCAAAATATCTTCATGAAGCTTTAACATGTATTTAAAATATTAAACTACCCTGCTTTTTATGTCACTTGTATTACACTTAACGTTAATGGTCTTAAGCTACAGGCAAAACCCGGGGCTGTATATAACAACAGGTACTGTATTGGTGGTGGAAGAAGTATTTAACTTAAGCTTCCTAGATTACTGGTGCCTACTGTATATCACGATGCCCCCCTGCGTTCAAAATGACGTCAGTACAAATACAAAACGTTCAGTAAAATTCATCTAAAAATATTAAAAGCAATATAACTCATGTTCCCAGTTTAGTGTTAAATTACTGGGTTAATATTAACTATAAACATTTGTTTATGTACTAGAAGTAAATGGAGTACAAAGTATAATATTTGCATCTGATCTGTAGAACATGTGGAAGAATTAACTAGCATGAAATAAAAATACTCGAGTAAAGTACAAGTACCTCAAAACTGATCTTAAATATATTACTTGAAAAAAAATGTACTAAACTCCACCACTGGTGTGATTCACCCCAAATCATAGGAAAACTAACCAGTCGTAATTCATTTCAGATTACAACATAAAGTTTTAGCAGTTCAGTGTGACCTGGTGTAGGTAGCATTAAAACCTAGTAGTTAGTAGGACCTCTCCTGGTTTGTCTCTCTATAAATCACATGTTGTTTCGGATTATTGCTGTAACACTAATTATCTTTTGTCTTTTTAAGTCAGCGATGGCAGTTGAACAATTTGTGTCAAAGACTCTTGAGCTTCTACAGGAGGAGAGAGAGGCTGAAATACAGGAGACCCAGTAAGTAAAATGGCACCCAGACTGTGATACATAACTGTCCAAAGGGGCACTTCAGCAATTACATTCTGCACTTCTGTGAAGTTAGGGGACCTGGAGGTGACCGATTAAAAAAGAGTGGATGGGTTTGCCAAACTTAGTGTCATACTGTTGTTAAATGTCTTTCCTAGAAAGAGATTATTCCGGTATGGTGTACAATTAACAAAAACATTTGGCCTTAACATAGGAAATTTTTCCTATAGCACATATACACAAAAATCTTACTATTGATACTTATCATTATTAAATGACAGTGAAAAGACGGGCATATCATTGTCTCTGTTTTGTCCCCTCAGGACATGGCAGGAAAACATCTCACCTAAAGATCTTCAAAATAAAGGAGTTTGCCTTTTGAAACTGCAGATAGGAAGTCAGTCCACAGGCTTGTATGGCCGCACAGTTGTTGTCCTAGAGCCAAGAAAGCATCTTGGCTTCTCATCTCTTCCAAGCAACAACTTTGGACCCGGTGAGATGGAATAATAAATCTTCTGATCTATGTTTTTTTTTTTTTGTGATTCATTGTCCATATTTTGCTTAGTGGGATGCTTGTCTTTTGTTACAGGTGATATAGTTGGCTTGTATGACACCAGTGGATGCACTGCAGCCTCACAGATTGGCACAGGGGTAGTGACGAGAGCCAGCCAAGCATCTATAAGTGTAGCATTTGATGATTCAAAGGATGAGCTTGGTTTTAACCCAGACGCTCTTTACAACCTCCTAAAGCTGGCAAACGATATCACCTACAAACGAATGAAGCAGTGAGTAACAGGTTATGTAAAATACCACAGAGCATGTATGAGAAATACGAGTGGGTCGTAAGACTTAGGAATAACTTAATATTTTTTTTATTGTGCTTTTGTGTTTACAGTGCCTTGAATGCATTAAATGGATACAACAATGGGCCAGCTGCCAATCTGATAAGTGTTCTATTTGGAGACACAAAACCTTCTTCTCAATCACAGCCAAGTATGTCACACTTTATAAAGCAAATATGATGAAAAACAGGCCCTCTAACTGGTGGTGGCTTTTACACAAGTAATCTTGCAAATCAACACAAAAAAATAAAAGACTAATCCTGTTTCTGTTTTCTTTCATCAGATGAAGTTCAGTTCTTAAATTTGAACCTGGATGATTCCCAGAGAGAAGCTGTGTCCTTTGCTTTGTCTCAGAGAGAACTGGCTGTGATTCATGGACCTCCAGGTACTGGGAAGACCACTACAGTGGTGGAAATCATCCTACAAGCTGTCAAACAAGGCCAAAAGGTGCACAAAGCTGAATGCATTAGTGCATTTACATGTCATTCAGTGCTGCAGTTTTCAGTACATCCCCTCAGTCTAGACATATCATTTTGATCTTTGGATTTTGTGTTTATGCAGGTCCTATGCTGTGCCCCCTCTAATGTGGCTGTGGATAATTTAGTGGAGAGGTTAGCCCGATGCAAGGCCAGGGTCGTGAGGCTGGGTCACCCCGCCAGACTGCTGGAGTCCATACAGAAACATTCACTGGACGCCATCCTTGCTCAGAGCGACAACGCAAATATCATCGCTGACATCCGTAAAGACATTGATAAAGCTTTTGTAAGTATTTTATTGGATGTTCCTACTAGCATTTGTGTTGTCTTGAATAATTTGTGACATATATATGTTTATTTCAAGATGGGAAATAAGAAGATGCATGAAAAAGGAGAGCGGGTGAACTTCAGAAAAGAAATAGGGGAGCTGAGAAAAGAGTTGAAAACCAGGGAAGCCACAGCCATCACACAGATCCTGAAAAGTGCTGATGTTGTGTTGTCAACCAACACAGGTCAGTAGTGGCTTTGAGAGAAGCAAATGTCACTGAGTTGCAGCGGTGATGATGAATGGCGATCAGATGGCACTTGTGTGTGTCTGCAGGTGCTTGTGATGGTGGGCCACTGAAGTTCCTGCCAGCAGAGCATTTTGACTGGGTGGTGATAGATGAGTGTGCTCAGGCCCTGGAGAGCTGCTGCTGGATTGCTCTGCTCAGATCACGCAAGTGCATCCTGGCTGGAGACTACAAGCAGTTACCACCTACTATCAAATCACAAACGTAAAAAACTGCTTTTCTTTTTGAATGCGTTTGTATATAAATAACATTTAATATTTTTACCATGAAAACATTCTTTACTTGTAGCTAAAACATTTTTATTAAAACTTGATTTTACATCAAACATTTTTCTATAACTACATAAACTAAATGTTAAAATAGATACATAAACTGTGTTGGATGCATTAGGAGAGAGGAAAGTTCCTAAGTATATTCATTCCAATAATCTACTTAAGAATAATTTTGAGGTATTTTACTTGAATATTTCCATTTTGTGCTACTTTATACTTCTGCACCTAATTTTGGAGATAAATATTCCACTTTTCACTCCTCTACGTTTATCTAACAGCTGTAGTTACTTTGCCGATTCATGTTTATTGCAAAATATCATTAACTAATAAATTAAGCTCCCCAGCAGTGTATGAAGTAGTTAAATGAGCTCCACCTCTATCAACATTAAAGTGATGTGCATTCATCCACTGTGTATAATAAGAACATTTATTAGTGATGCAGTTTTAATACAACCAATGTTTTGAAATGCTTCAACACACTGGCTGCACACAGCCTGCTGACAAAAAGATGAACTGCAGCTATAGCAGAAACAGTAGAACACCACATTCTTGCAGGGGTCATGTGACTGATGTTTCGAAACGGTATCGTAGACCTTGCCTCGAAACTGGATGTCTCGAACGGCTTTGACACGAGTTGATCCTGGGTGTCGATATTGCCATCTCTAACCTTTACCCTTAGAGTATGTTCTGATGCTAATACTTGTGTGTACTTTAAGTTAATTTTTCTACAAGACTTTAACTTGTAACAGAGTATTTCTGCACTATGGTATTGCTACTTAGAAAAATAGTAAAAGTAAATGGTAAATACAATTTCAACCGCTTGCCATTTGATCAGATGTGATTGGCTGTGCTGGAAACAGAAAGGCCATTAACTGTTATCAAATTGATTCAGACTCTGACTGGTGCACAGAAATGAAGTGCCATTACCCTTGTTCAGCTGTGCTCCACCAACTTCATACCAGAGAAAGGTGCACAGGCAGAAAAACTGAAATCTGTCATTTGAAATAATCAAAACGGTTGTAGCTTTAGCAGAAAATGTGGACTTGTAAGATGCCATCAGTCATTGTAAGAAGCTGATACAGAAAAAATGTATCCAGGGCCTTTAATAGAATTGTATTACCTAATTTTACAGCTTGATGCACGATACTGTCTTTTGTCTCTCACATAGTGCTGCATCAAAAGGTTTGTCTCTCAGTCTTATGGAAAGACTTATCCAGATGTATGGGGACTCGGTGGTCCGTATGCTAACAGTGCAGTACCGCATGAACAGTGCCATCATGGAGTGGGCCTCCAAAGAGATGTACCAGGGAAGACTGACTGCTCACAGCTCTGTGGAGAAACATTTGTTAAAGTAAGTGTGAGCTTGTTGATTGTATTTGACCAAAGGATGACTCATTAAAGTGACTGTTAAATATGCTGTCCTTGATCCAAAAAGAGATCTACCAGGAGTCACCAGTGTCGATGAGACCAGCACACCACTGCTTCTGATCGACACTGCAGGCTGTGGTCTCAGTGAAATGGAGGTCCCAGATGAGCAGTCCAAAGGCAATCAAGGTCGGTCAGTTTATACTGTAAATGGTGTCTTTACTGTCTGTATGGTATGGGAGCTCACAATGTGTGTGTGTGTGTACTGTTTCCTCAGGTGAGGCAGACATTGTTGAAGTGCACATAAAGACTTTGACTGAAGCTGGGGTTAAAGCTAAAGATATAGCTGTTATTGCGCCGTACAATTTACAGGTAAGTCACTGATTGAAGTAACTGCTGTTAAATCTGATCTCACTTTGTTATGGCACTATTGCAAAACTTAATTTTCTTCTTACTTTCACAGTAGTGGAAATAACATTTCACCAAATAGAAAATGTCATATTAAACTATAAATCTACTGTGAAATTGCATCTAAATATCTGACAGTTGCATTTTGAAATGACTCACTGATGTGGCTTTAATATTTTATCTCTGTAAAGGTTGATCTTCTGCGTCAGAAGCTTTCTGCGAGGCATCCAGAGCTGGAGATAAAGTCAGTGGACGGGTTTCAAGGGAGAGAGAAAGAGGCTGTGGTGCTGTCGTTAGTTCGTTCCAACAGAAAAGGTCTCTTTTTTTATAATTGTTTGTTTTTTTGCTGTGAAGTTGCCTGTTATTGCCACATCCTGAATGTGAGTAGCATTAATTAGTTCATTCTTTTATTTTAGGTGAAGTTGGCTTTTTGGCAGAGGACAGAAGAATAAATGTGGCTGTTACACGTGCGAGACGCCACATCGCTGTAGTGTGCGACACACAAACTGTCCGGAATCATGCTTTCCTGAAGTCCCTGATTGATCATATGACTGAGTTTGGCGAGGTCAGAACAGCATTTGAGTATGTCCAAGATATTGTGCCACAGAACTACACTCGCAGCAACAAAGACATAAAGGCTAAAATGTCTGCCAGCAGCTCCACATCTACCAAACAGAAGGTCAAAGATCAGCCTCCCAGCAAGGTGAAGCAAGGAGAGAGGAAATCCACCAGTAAGGAAAACACTACTGGTTCAGAGAATCACACAAAGTGCTACACATCTGCACAGACAGAGGAAGAACAGCACAAAGAAAGATACACAGAGATCAGAGAGCAGGTGGAGAACTTTCTGAGGGACTTAAATCAGAAGGAACTTCAGTTTCCATCATCCTTTAACTCTCACGACCGCCTGCTGGTTCACCAGATTGCTGAGGAACTAGGCCTCATGCATGAGAGCAAAGGTGAGGGGAGAGACAGGTGTATCACTGTCTCCAGGCCCCTGGGGTCAACACCAGCTGAGGAGCTGACACAAGCCAAAGAAGAAGAAGCCAAGGAAGAGGAAACAGGCCCAAATCCCCAAAGAGAGACATTGTGTCAACCGCCATTAGATTTGAAAAGTTTACATTTGGAGCGAATGAAGAGGGAACAGCAGAGAAGGGAAGAAAGCGCTCAACAAAAAAAGCAACAGAACAGCATCCCAGCAGCTCAGGCCCAGTCCTCCAAGAAGGCCAAAGGTTCGTATTAGAACTGTTGTTTTTGTACATCTGTCATGTGAAATCTAGTGTCACTTTAATGAATCAACTCTGATTTCTGTCACAGGAAAGAACAGAACAAAGGCAGGCGCCTGCGACATCGCTGCTGCTGCGGCTTCGGATGATGACTTTGACACACTCATCACCGCTGTCATGAAGGCTGACAGTGTGTGTAGTTTTGTCAAGTGTAAGGCGTCGGTGCTAACCCTTGGACAACTTTGCCTTTTCTGCAACAGACAGTATTGTCTCAGTCATCATATACCAGAGGTAAGACAGGCACACGCCACAACAACCTGGTAGTTGTTGCTAAAAATGTACGGACAATGCCATCAAAGTCTGTGGACTGACATTTCATAATAAGTGACAGATTTAATATAAGAAAATGTGTGTGCATGAAGTTTTGTGTTTTCTTCAAAAATCTGATTGTCATTTATAAACACTCTCTTTAGGTTCACGGCTGTGGAGATAAAGCCAAGTGTCATGCTCGGATGAGAATTAGCAAAGAAGGTGTTCTTTATGCTGGCAGTGGGAAAAAAGACAAATCCATCGACCCCAATAAGAAAGCTTATCTGCAAAGAAAACTGGACTCTAAACTGAAAGATATGGCATCTCAGAGGAAACCAAAAAACAAAGACAAGGACAGTTAATGTCACCAAATGAACAGAACAGAAGGCATTTGTTCTGAACAAGATTAAATCTTTCAAATATGTCAAAGTCTTTGTTATTGTTTGTTATACCTGCATGCTGATCTTCTGGCTTTCTTTGGATACAGTAGGGTATTGTAACATTTGCCGATGAATTTCATGTTAGAAACAGGTTCATAAATATTTTAACTATGCACCCTATTTCTTATTTTGCCAGTTCTAACAGCCTACAGTCATGTGTCTAAGTATGTGAGTATACTACAGCCACTGTTATGATCAGAGGACATATTGTCAGTGGGCTGGAGTTTTTCTCCTCATTGTACAGTGCTGGGGAGAAGTGGGGGAAAATCCTCTCTGTGAATCTGTCTTTGAATGTGTGTATTGTCAAATCTGCAGCACTGATGAACACTACCTTTCCTTTGTCATAGTCTAGCTCCACAGTAATCCTCCCAGGCTTGTGCTTCAACGCAAGCTTGGTGGGAGGTGAGGTCTGAGCCCAGAACGAGTTTCCGTTGCACAGGCCGATCACCCAGAACCCCTCCGTGGGGTTGAGGAAGACGGCACTCTTCCTTCTGATGGACTCTTGGACTATTCCGATATACCAGTCTTTGACCTGGACATCGTCTAAAGTCCAGCTGTGCTTTCCAGATGTGAAGCTAGTGTCTCCCAGCACACATAACTGCTTGGTGCAGCATTCAGGATTGTCAGGTAGGAGCTTTTTAGTGCTGTATTGCACACAGGTCAACTCTTCAGAGAACTTTAGGTTGGACTGGGCTGTGTTTGGATCCATAGTGACGGGGACTGAAAATGTAAACAAAGTTCAGTGGATTAAAAACACTTCATAGTAAACTTTATAAGTTGTCGGTTAACCCACCATATTTGATGATGTTAGCCATCTTTGTCCAAATTCCAAGTATGGCATAATGTTGTACAGTGGGTACGGAAAGTATTCAGACCCTTTGCTCAGTATTTAGTAGAAGCACCCTTTGGAGCTAATACAGCCATGAGTCTTTTTGGGAATGATGCAACAAGTTTTTCACACCTGCATCTGGGGATCCTCTGTCATTCCTCCTTGCAGATCCTCTCCAGTTCTGTCAGGTTGGATGGTAAACGTTGGTGGACAGCCATTTTCAGGTCTCTCCAGAGATGCTCAATTGGGTTTAAGTCAAGGCTCTGGCTGGTCCATTCAAGAACAGTCACGGAGTTGTTGTGAAGCCACTCCTTTGTTATTTTAGCTGTGTGCTTAGGGTCATT
>NW_018128098.1:117276-121868 GCF_001952655.1 Monopterus albus
TTTTGTACCTCTCTCACCAAGGCTCTTCTCCCTCGATAGCTCAGTTTGGCCGGACGGCCAGCTCTAGGAAGGGTTCTGGTTGTCCCAAACGTCGTCCATTTAAGGATTGTGGAGGCCACTGTCCTCTTGGGAATCTTAAGTGCAGCAGAAATTTTTTTGTAACCTTTGCCAGATCTGTGCCTTGCCACAATTCTGTCTCTGAGCTCTTCAGGCAGTTCCTTTGACCTCATGATTCTCATTTGCTCTGACATGCACTGTGAGCTGTAGGGTCTTATATAGACAGGTGTGTGGCTTTCCTAATCACGTCCAATCAGTATAATCAAACACAGCTGGACTCAAATGAAGGTGTAGAACCATCTCAGGGATGATCAGAATAAATGGACAGCACCTAAGTTAAATATATGAGTGTCACAGCAAAGGGTCTGAATATTTATGACCGTGTGATATTTCAGTTTTTCTTTTTTAATAAATCTGCAAAAATGTCAAATTCTGTGTTTTTCTGTCAATATGGAGTGCTGTGTGTACATTAATGAGGAAAAAAAATGAACTTAAATGATTTTAGCATATGGCTGCAGTATAACAAAGAGTGAAAAATTTAAGGGGGTCTGAATACTTTCCGTACCCACTGTATAGTGGCTCTAAATGTACCTGTAAAAATGGTAGATCCTTTGCTCTGAGGTCTGTCTCAATATCCCTGATGGTGGAAGAGAGGGCTTCAGTCTGGTCTTTGACATTTTTCAGCTTCTCACACATCACCTGTGTCTTTACTTCCTCTTCCTGTTTGAGCACCTTCAGCCGACTGTTTTCCTCCTCTTGAAGGAACAAGTGTAGCTTCTCAAACTCCTCCTTAATCATTTTCTTGTTTTGATACGCTTGGGTCTGTGATTTTGAGGAGGCTGGTTATGAGCAGAGGTTCAACAAACTGGATGTCATGTACTAAATGATGGACACAGCGAACGTGCTAAATTTTACCTTTTATGTAGGTTTTTGTTTCCTCCCACCGCTGCTTTGTCTTGTTCAGTAGTCTGGGCCTTTTCCTTAAAGACTTGAGCATGGCTGAAATTTCTGCCTGAAATGGCCACAAGAAAATTGCGTTAAAATCTAGAACTTAAACAATTTTTCAGTTGACAGAAAATCAATTGGTAAATGTACCTATTTTCTCAGTTTCTATTCTTTTAACTTTTTTGTTGAGCCGCCTCCACTATTGGGCAGCACTCGTGAACTTTGTGCTGTTTTGATGTTTGGCACATGGCACAGGTGGGCTCTTTGTTGTCCTGACAAAAAATCTCCAGCTTTTCATTGTGAAAAAAAACAAACATCCCAATCCCTGCTGCTCCTTTGCGCTTGATATTTGTCCGCAGCTATCTTTAGTGCCAGATTGATAGGTCTCCCGGGGACGGACACTGTGCAACACACAGGACATTCTCAACATCCTTTCCATTCCCAGAATTTCTGTAAACAAACTCTGCAGACATTGTGGCCACATTGTAAGAGAACAGGAAAGCAAAAAATGTCAGAGCACTGAGGACAAAGTGAGTCCTTTTCAGAGAATGGATTCATTGCTGCCATCAGGGTGAAGTGTTCTTGCGAAGTGAGGTTACAGAAAAATTTCCTTCCTGCTTGTCAGGTGCGGTGACTGGATGTGGTACAACCCCTTAATGCTGTGTTGAGATGTCACTAAACTAGTATGACTGGTTACATACGTATGTACTCCAAATAAGTGTGTCCAAACCTTTGACTGGTAGTATATGTAACAAAAACAAACTTAGATCGCAAAATAATTTTACTTTCAGTGCACTTTATTTTACATAATGAAATGTTTCCATATTTGACACAGTAATATGGTTTGACTCAATGCATAAATATATTAACAATGCATTTTAGTCACACTGAACCATGGTTATACCAACATATCTAGAAAAACATAATTCTACATGTATTTAAATGTTGTGTTATTACTGCATTAATCCTCTGAAGAGGAGTCAAAAACAGAGGTAGTTTAGACTGTTAAAGATGAGTGGCTGTACTGTCAGAAAAAATCGTCACCAGAAGCAAAATACCCGAGAAACAAGAAGAAAAAGTCTAGATAAAATCTGTGCTTTATAAGCATTTGACTGTAGCACAGGTAAACAGACAGTGAATCAACATTGTTTTGGATGCAGGGATCTAAAACAAGTAGCAGGTGCCTTTCAGAAGTGCGGTGCCATCAGGTTGAGGTGTCCCTGTGAGGTTACGTTACAGGAAAATATCCGTCCTGCTCTTCAGGCAGTGATGTAAAATGAGGAACAAGTGCTTGTGCGGTAAAAGTAAATATGTTGGTCTCTCTCTTCTCACGCTGCCAACCTGCTTGCACGTTGTATAGAGAGAGAAAACCAAATACTTTAAAGTACAGCTGCAGTATTGTGTATTTCTCAAGTTTGTCACCTCTTAAAAAAAAAGTTTCAAAAAGGGTTCATCAAAAGTATTTTGTGCCTGCAATGCCAGCCTTTTATACCATACACCCTACAAAAATATTAACATAGTAAGCTTACTACATGTTTTGAGGAAAACCTACTGTATATGAAAGATCTTGTGTAAGCCCACATGATTTTAACTGACTTTTTTCCAAATCACGTCTAAAATAAATTTAAGATGAATGATTAAAACCTATGAATATTAAGAATACTATAACAAACAATTATGAAACAGCTATATATACACAGTTATATTGGCACATAATTTGATGTAATCCAACCTTGTTGCTCAGCATTGTAAATGAAACATGCAACAGTTGCTGTGCTAGCCCAGCTTTTTGGCTTTCTCCCTCTAAATTACAATGCCATTGCAAGTAAATAATTTTAATCATCTACTGAGATTGTACCATATAATTCTTGTTTACATATAACTACAAATATGAAAACACAACATTAAAGCAGGCTGTACATGTCTCCTCTAAATAATTTTAAGTGTGTCTTGGTCAAAGGAGATCCTTTCCCAGTAGGTTTCCTTCTCAACAATATTTATGCTTCAGTTGCAACTATAGTATTTTGTATGTCAGAGTTGGTAAAACATTTCAAGAAATGAACAGAAAAGGAATTTATAGGAACACAATGTGTGTTGATCCTGCTTCTTAATCTTATTGTGAATAAGGAAAAAAAACAGCTGCATTTGACTGTTTTGTAAAGACATACTAGTTTTTGAATGGTTAAGAGATTTTAGTTAGTTCTAGGTTTTACAAAACACCTCAAATAAATCAAAAATTTAAAACAAATTAATATGACCATAGTATGTACATGAATACAGTAATAAATATGCCATGTATGAAATCAGTTAAATTCAGAAATGGCTCTGTGTTCTGATTTAAAAAAAAAAAAACAATCAAAAAACAGTCGAGTCAAGAACAAGTGGTTGTGGTGTAAAAGGTGATAGATTTTGAACAATACACCCTGATACTAAGATTACTGAGATACCACTGAACAGTTCTTGTACATAAAATAGAAAATACACAAAGTTAAAAAATCTCTTTGGACAGTCCATACTCCTCTATTTAAATTCTACAATAAAAACCCGGTCATCAGAGACAATGTAGGCTCTCCCTTCTTCAGTGTATACCAAAATGTAACACTGTCAGTCGTACCTCCTCTGTCAGCTTCAGTCACTCAGACTGATGTCTGTAAATAATGTGGACGCATTTGTCAGGTCTTCAGAGCCGCCGTCTGGGGCACTGTGTTCAGTTCAGCATCCTCTGCACAGAGCAGTGAATCAGTACTCCTCGAACATCTTCGAAACATCCAAAGGCTGCCTGCTTCTCTCAGATCAGTCAGGAGACCGTCAGGCTTCACGCTGTGGCTGCAGATCCAACACGTAAAACACAGCCTCACAGTCACACGAATCCAGGCTTCATGGAGGACTTAAAACATTTAGGACAACCCTTCGTTCCGTTGGTCTGCAGACACCTGAAAAAAAAATAATGTGGTTATCTGTCAAACCTTAAAATAAAGAAATACACATATTAAAGTACCACTCTGACTAGATTTCCTTTTAGAAACCAGATCTGAAAACCTAACCAGTGTGAATAACATCTACATCACTCTACATCACCCCTGTTACTTCCTTTATGGGCAAAGTTATGTATAAAAAGTATCAAAATAAAAACCAGTTGATTAGTTTTATTTAAGAAATGTACTATGTGTCAAAAATAATAAAAAATAAGAATACACTCTGCTAGAACACCCACTTGAAATGGAAAATATGGGAACAGGGTAAGGCCTGCAGCTTTTGGTCCCTGTCCCCAATGGACTCTCCACACATGCCGCAGTAGAGCTCCAGCTCCTCGACACACTGCAGGAACTTCACCACCTGCTCTCTGAGCTCCTTCTGCTGCCCCCGACTTCGATAAATCCCCTCACTCAGGCAGTGAACCTTCAGCGTACACAGCTTAGGATACACAGCAAAAAGACTGTGAACATGATACAGTACATGGTGTGATATCAGAAATAACCCCGAGCCATTTGTCCTGTAGGTTCTAAGTAAAGAACATTAAATACCTTGTTTCCCATTCCATCTGCTAATTCCTGTGCTCGCTGCAAAGAATCAAGAGCCTGGAACAGGGA
>NW_018128098.1:121937-145231 GCF_001952655.1 Monopterus albus
ATTTTTTTTTTTTTTTTTTTTTTTTTTTTTTTTTTTTTTTTTAAACACAGTAATATAGGTACCTTGTCAAAATCTTTCTGCAGAAGCCAACACTTTGCAACTCCCAGGTAGACGTGTGCTTGTCCAAGACGATTTCCAATCTCCGTCATGATACCCAGTGCGGACTCGTAGCGAGGGAATGCTTTCTGGATGAAAGAAGAGAAATGTAAATAAACCTGACAACATACAGTGGACCGGATAAAATATCAGACTTTACAAAAGTTTACACAGCTTATACAAAACATCACCCTCAACAACTCATTTTGAAAGACCTGAACACATTTGCACAAATGGTGGCATCTTACATCAACGTCACGCCTGCAGCGGTGTATGTCTGCAAAGTTTAGTAAGCACAGAGCCTGCAGAGGTCGGTCACCGTGCTGCAGAGCAATCTTCATAGAATCCTGTTGAAGCAGGACAGAGATGTTTTAACAACATGTAAAAAAAAAAAAACAAAAAAAAAAAACTATTCTTGTGACACCAATATACTGCTAATATGATTTAGAGTTAGATCTATTATTACACTTACATTTTCTTCATGTATTCAATTTAGTATAAAACACTAACCCTCATGCTAATTAAAGCAGAGATTCTTCAGAGTGCATATTTAATTCAGTAATTTGTATTTGGCAGTTTCACAGCATTTTCAAATGAGCAACAGTGAGAAGTGATGGGGAATCTAAGATGTTTCACCTCTTGTACTCTGAATATGACAAGATGTGTAAACTGACAAATCGATCTGTAATACATCTTGCTGTCTTGTTACTGTACTTCTACATTCCAAAATAATTAGTTATTGTGCACCTTTGGTACGTAATTAGAACAGTGTGAAGACGAAACCTACCCTCTTCGTTAACACTTTAAACCAGCGATTGTGTGAGCATATTTTTCTTGAAGTCTAAGGCCCTGTACAACAGAACAACTGGCACTTGCACCTGTCAGCAGCACAACATCTACTGTATCTGCAGCTTTGACAACAGCCACAGGGGATGGTGAATCATTGGGGAAACCAAAACTGTGACATTCTCCTCAAGTTATGGAAGGTGGTCTCTGAGGACATGGGCTGGATGGTTCTAAGACAATACCTCACAGCACTCCATGGCGTCTGGCAGGCGCTCCAGTTTCCTGTAGGCTACAGACATGTGGTACTGGCTCATGGCTCGGTACTTGAGGCTCCAGCTCTTGCCGTAGTCATTTACAAGCTCAGCTGATTTACAGGGGAAGAACAAGGCTTTCTCATAGTCCTGTTGGCAGACATGAACAATGAATAAGACATCTGATGTCCAGTTATTGCCCCCACATGGTATTATTTCCCATTTAGATACTACTGACATGGACTTTTTGGTTTGTAATTCCTTTCAACCTTTGACAGTGTTCAGAAAGAGGATCTACTCAAACCGTGAGCATGTGTTGGCCAGTACTTCCCAGCATTGCTAAAAAAAAGCCTTTTATATTTTTTGTTTCATTAAAAAAAAATGTGTGCGCATTCTTCGAATGCCACCTCATCACAATCCCCTTGAAACCAATCCTCCCTGCCAAGGCTGGGGATTACTCTTATAATTCTCTAATGTCGAGAGTACTACCTAAGAACCCAGTCAGCCAGCTTACTCACTCTGCCCTGGTTTTACAATGCCCAGTAGCACACCTGCTAACCATTGATGATGTTTGCTTGGATGCTGTGCGGTGTTATCATACTCTGCAGCCATACTGGCAACATCATACTGACTGCACAATCAAGTCATGCATGTAATCCAGTGAGTGCTTTACCCAGATAACATAGCTGAGGACCATATTTTATTCTTGTCTAACATGTCTCATACAAAAACAATTGAGCTGATGCTGAGCAAAGATTATTTGCAGTACAGGACATATGAATCATCAAAATCTGCTCTCACATATGAATAAAACCAGTACATTGAGCACCTTAAGCTGGACATAGATGTTTCCCAGACTGCAGCACACTCTGCACTCCAGCATCTTGTCGTCGTTGTTGTGTGCATAGCGCAGGGCCTTCTCGTAACTCTCCAAAGCTTTCTGGAACACGCTGAGGCCCAGGAAGGCATTGCCCATGCTGAGACACACCTGGCCGTTGAGCTGGAGGCTGACTGTGGTGCCTTGCATATTTAAACAGGTCTTACAGTAGGAAACAGTTTTCTGGAAGTCGCACAGTTTCTCGTTGCTACGTGCCAGGTTCAGGTAGCCCTCGGTCAGGTAGTCTGGATCCTCCATTTCTCTGGCTGTGTCAATTTGATCGAGGGCGTACTGCAGAGAAAGAGTGAGGGTTAGGTTATGGTAAACCTGCACACAAATTATAAACAATCACACTGATAGTTTTAAATTCAAATAGACCATGAACATGACCTTGCTAAAGTAAGGGGGAGAGAGAGCGGGCGCTGCTTGAGGAAAGATGATTATGTCAACAAGACACCCCACACCGATACTCAAGTTGCAAAGCACTTATTTACTCTGCATCTTGTAGAAGCCACAAATTAACCCATGCTTCTCAAGATCACTGTAGATGGAACCAAGGTAGTAACCTTTGACCTCTTCCTGTTCAGGACTGTGGAAACATTAAAATGCTACTACAGGGTGCTCTGGCGCTGTCCCGAGCAAACGTGGTTACATAAAACTGATGCAATATTGTGGCACACACTCATTTGGACTAGAATCTGTCTCTCTCTCTCTCACACACACACCCTGCTGCTGATTACATAACAGAAGATATACTGCTCAAAAAAATAAAGGGAACACAACATAAGACATCCTAGATCTGAATGAATGAAATATTCTTATTAAATACCTTGTTCATTACATAGTTGAATGTCTTATTTTCCCTTGTGTTCCCTTTATTTTTTTGCAGTGTATAATCCTACACTCCACCTAAAATGTGAGAAATGTCTTGACATGAATGATCTAAACCAAGTTACCAAAAAGCTACTTACAATACTAAGTTTTTACTGTTTACACAAGTAAAAATTAACATTGCTTAATTAACACTTTAAAGAAATTCTAGAGTATATTCATTATACACTGATTATATATTTGGTTAAATAAATTGCACTGTGTCATTGTATGTATTGATTCAGGGGCTTACCTTGAGCATATCTTTATATTTTCCCATCTCTGACTGAGCTGTGATCAGACACCCCAGCACTCGAAACTTCCCTCCAGGATCTGAGGTCTTCTCCAGCACTTTTGTCCACACGTGCAGTGCTTTGTCCGTCTGATTGGACTGATACAACCTCAGGCCCTTCTCTATCTGCTGCTTGGTTTGGTCCTGGCCCATCTCTGGTGCAAGGAGCCTCATAAAAATATTCATTCGTTTAGGCCATGCAACTTAAGTGAGGCAGCAAGAAAGTAGATCCTGGCCATGAACAGTAGAACTCCAAAGAAGATCCGCTGAAGATGATCCTCTGAGAGGTCGGTGCCAGAAGGCCTACCAGATCCCACTCTCTCAGCCCCGGCTGTGCTGAGATGGAAAGGAAACTGGATCCACCAAAGTAAAACAGCGACACACCAAAACCATTATTGCCACTCACTTTGCGGAGAACGGTAGGGCCAAAACAATATCTTCCCAGTTTAACCCTGCAACGATCCCCTCTCACCATCAAGTGTTTTACTCAATTTCTGTTTGAAAAACGCCAAAGAAACACGTTTCCTGGTGGAGCGCTAGCAGTGATATCCCAGAATATCTACACCCTCCACACCCCAGCGAAAGGAATTCTCAGCACCCCTGTGTCCGATCCCCTCCGCCTTCCTCCTACTGCTGGCGCTACAGCAGATGGTCTTGTCACTCTAGACCATGTGTCCCTTCAGGAATTCTGTCCTGCCCTCAGCAAGCCGTCCCAAGGTCACTACAGCTCCTTCGCAATCTGCCTTCACACTAAACCTCACTCACTGGCCAAACGCTGGACTACAAGTCTTTGCATCACAGACCGGTGGAGCCTTAAAAACACACTTCTATGAATGGATCCAATCAGGCTCTCCCGTGTAGGACTAGGAACTGTGATATGGGGGTTATAAACAGCTTTACTTCCTAACTTTAAGGGACAGCATGTCAGATGGTGCCCATAGTGGCTGGCAGTTCTTAGTTCTTTGGAGGCACACATGTACCCCCAGACACCCCCAATCCCTCATCTCGGTGTCAGCTACTGATGCCTAGAATAGTTCACAAAGTCTGACATGTTACCGGGCTTGGGTTTCAGTCACACAGCCTCCTGCAACACATCAATGAGATCAAAGTTCTGGCCTCTCTGTAGCAGTTTTCTCTCTTTCAAGCCCCCCACTCCCTGTCAAAGGACATAAACAGGCACCTTTACTACCTCGCCATTCACAACATGCATTACCAATCCAAGATAAATATGGTGAGATATCTTTGCTGAAGCAAAGTTTTCAATAGCTACACAGACAGTGTAGGATTTCTAATTAAGTCTAAATACCTGGTAATAAAAACATAGTATTAATACTTAGTTAATGCTAAAAGACCATAAATATCAAAACACAGTGACAGCTTGTAGCTACAGTGATATATTTGACATATTTTTACATATTAACATGAACATGTGCACTGTACATCTAAAAATACAACTGGGAAAAATTTAAACATTAGAAAACATCCCCTGTAATTATGTTTATGAACACTAACTTAAAATATAACATCTGAGAATATTCAGCCTACAACATCATGATATGATATACTGAAGGATGTTTCATGTTCAGCAAAAGTCTTTACACTGAAGTTGTTCATGTGTGTCAAACATCAAGCAGTGCACAGGAAACAATGCTGATTAGTTCATCACTGGTTACAGCATCACCACATATTGTTTGACTTCTCAGCTAAGGGATCCACATGAGACACACCGTTATACAAGCAAAGTGATGCACACCACTCAACAGTTTTTACTGGTGGGGTGCTGGAGTTTGCATGAAATGAGTAACACAGAAACCAGCTGAATAAATACTTTAAGACCAGGTCTCCTCCCGGAATGTCTGAACAGTGGAGTCAAGCTAAGTTATCCAACAGTCTTGCCTGATTCTCTGCAGTTAGTGTGTGGGCCAGAAGACAGTTTAAGCCAAAACAAACTGCCAGTTTGTGAGAAGGATTTTTATGCCTCTGATAACGGAAACAACGGATGTAGCCGGGTTAAACTTTAACGTGTTTGCATCGCCTTTTTTACACTTGTCCCTGAAGACGTAAATGCAGCCGTTACAGCTGGCCACCTTCCACAGTGAAGGAATGCAGCTCCAGACCTCAGGGAAGCGCAGGCGGGTGAAGCTCTCCAGCAGAGGGTTGTAGCACACCAGGGAGTCTCCTTCTGCTACAATAAAGATCACATCCATGTGGACAGCTGCATGCATGCAGCCCGCAAAGGGCAACATGTAAGGTTTGATCTGGCACTTCTGAGTGGAGGTGTCAAAGCACTGAATGAGACGGGATGGCTTAGTAAAAAAGTCCATGTCATTCTCCTCTCCTCCAAGCAGGTAGATGGTACCTCCCAGGTTAACTCCAGCAGCCCCTGATACGGCAGTGTCCAGCTGGCTGGTCTCTGTCCACATGTTGTCCTTCACTGTGTAGTAGATGACAGCATTAGAGAGTGTGTCCTGCAGCGTCTTCCCTCCTAGTGAGTAGATCGCGTCTTCACTGGAGACTGAGACCATGGTGTGGTGGAGGCGATCTCGAGGCAGTGGGGCGCAGCGCTCCCAGTCCATGGTGTGCATGTTACACTTCCACATGCGGCGGGGAATAGAGCCCCCCACCACATACAGGTCAGCACCATGTTTACATGCTGCAGTGATCTGATGGCATAAACTGTTCTGGCCACTTATACTGATCGCATCATCCTCATCACAGTGAAGCGACACAGCCAGGGAGTGGGTCCTCGTCTCTTCTTTCCCAATCAAGTAAATGTGGACATTCTCACCGATTTCCTGTGGACATTGAAGATGGAGATATTATCATTCGTTCTTTCATTTCAATGGACAAAAGGTGAGCACCCTTTTCAAAAATACTTTACAGCTCTAGATGAAAATGTTTAGGGAGAGCATACACCTCTCAAAAAACCTTGACCTCAGGTGTGCAGGCCAGCTAACACCACTAGTAATAAAGGAATTAAAGCCCACACACCGAGTAAATGTTCCCACAAAAATCCTTTTATTCAGGCTAAGTCACAATGACATTTCAACATTACATCATCATCACGTATGTTCAACTTGTAATCAGGTGTGACGTTAAATTGGCTCCAAGTGTGAAACCCCTCCTGGACCTATAAGCACAAACAATAATGATCCCCTCTATCATATTCAAATATATCACGTTAACTATATTATGAAAAAACTGCAAACATATATATCATACACTTAGACAAAACCCAGTAGTATAAATCCTACTAGGCTATAAATAGCTCTCCTAATTGGTCAAACACTTAATGCAGTCAACAATTAGAAATTACAAAAAATCTTAAGAGCTCATTTCAACTTCTGCATCCCCTAATATATAATCAAACAGTACAAACTACTACAGTACCTGATGCAGAGGTCAAAACGTCGTCGTGACTTGGCCTGAATAAAATGATTTTTGTCGGAGCATTTATTCAGTGTGTGGGCTTTAATTCCTTTTTTTTTATAGTTCTAGATGGAAAAAATGTTACCTTGAGATTTTCTTGGAGGATACAAGAAAACTCTTCCCTCTCCACCTTGTTGTGGTTTATCCATGAGTCAATTGCCACTTTTGGATTCTGGGAGCTTGGAACGCCATCTGAAAACCAATACAAGGCCTTTTGAATGCATTTCATAAAATGTACTTTCATTGTTAAAGTAACAATGTTTTTGCATGGTTAACACTGGTCTGATATTATACAAACTTAAAAAATGGCAGACCATTTTATATGCACTTAAACCTTCCAGGGAGCCAACTGTTTTCAGATAATTTGTACAATATGAAATTTGAAAAACAGAAAAAAGAAGGGTGTGCTTAAGAAAGAGGATAACAGTAATGTTTCTAGCATGTAGTAGGCTAAATGGTCTTAAATATGGACAAATTGACCGATTGGGCACATGGTGACAGAACAGTCAACAGTAATACCTTTGATAATGTCCAGGAGGAGACAAAGAGGCAGATTGAGAAATTCTTCAGTCTGATGCAGCTGGGCCAGGTGATTTTTAGCACAATGTTTGGCAGCAGTATACAGTTCTTGGTCACTGTGTCTGTCTGCAAGCCACATCACCTGGACAAAACATAGGTCATCATAAAACTGCTCCTACATAATAACTATTAAGTAGCAGTGATTGCTAGATCTGTGAAAAACTGTGAATCACCTGCAGGCAGTTCTTGACCTCCACTGTTCGTGAGAGGAAGCGGGAGCATTCCTCGAACAGAGCAGTGAGCTGGTACATGTCTGCCATCTCATAGGTGTCCTGCAGCTCTTCCACCCTCAGTTTAATCATGCCATGATAGATGTAGTCAATCAGCAGCTGAAAGACAGTGGCACTGACATCCTTCAGTTCAATAGTACGGTTGTGGGACTCTTTTAGGTTGGAGGTGAACATGGAGCGGAAGAAACTGCTCTGTGCTGAGAGCACCAGCCGATGCAGGTGAAACTCTTTGCTGTCCACGGTGATGGTGACATCAGCAAACAGGCCGTCCTCCAGACACAGGTCCATGATGCTCTTCACCACTCTGCTCGAGTGGGAGCGGTCAGTGAAGGTGTATCCCAAGAAGTAGTTCTCCTCTCCCATAGAGCCCCCAACACTGAGGCCCCCCTCCTCATTGGACTCCATCTTTGTCCTTGCCTGACAAAGTCAGCAAACAGTATGGGAAGCATTTACACTCAGTTGCCAGTTTATTAGGTACATCTAGCCTAAAGTAATGCAGTCCTGCTATAAATCCTACCTTCATTGAGGTTATCCTCAGTTGTTATGAGATGTTGGGGTATTTAATAAACTGGTGATATGGCAGACAAAAGTTATTTAATAGAAATAAGATAAGCATTTTTAAGAACCACAATATGTAATGAACAAGATATTTTACAATTGAAAAACAAACTTTCAGTCGTCTTTAGAGCGTAAATAAACTATGCAATGATGTCCCTGTTTCTAAAATCCACCAACCAAATTTTGGCATTTTTGCATTTGTTAGTTGGCTAGCCAGACGGTTTTTAAAAAATACATTTAGTGCTTTAACTATAATATGAAAAACACAGATGAAGCTGCTCAAAAGCTTAACCTTATAGTACTACACTTTTTCATAGGTAAGAATGTCTGTTCACAAGAATTGTGTAGTGAAATGTTTCTGAATATCTCTGCACGTTTTGAGAGGACTTTTGTCCTCTTGACGTCTAACAAAACAGACAACAAATAAACTACAGTCTAACGTTATGTAAATGATCATAACTGACTGCATATGCTGCGCTAACGGTAGTAGATATTTAGCTAGCTAGCTAACGTTAAGCTATTTCTCGTCTGAAAATTAAATTGCGATGTCGTGGAGGTAAAATGTTACTAGGATTATTAAAGAGAAAAAAAGTCGTAAGCTTTAAAAATTAATAGTAAACAAGTGTGGTTACCTTTATCTCCACTACGTTATCATTCAGATACAGCAATGCAGCTGAACTCTTCACCGGAAGTAAATAAACATTTCATTGGTTAACTTTGAAATGACTCACTGGTATAACATGCCTTTACTGCACCCACGTGGTCAACTTGTGTTACTACATTTGGCAATTTAGAAATAGTTTTCTTCTTCTGTTTTTATTTTTCCCTTCTCTTGTTTTAATATTCAGTGAAACAAGCATTACAACAACTCAATAATGTAGAGCAACAGTAATAAAAAAACATAAGAGCCAGGTAACAGCAAAAATATAAAATTATATGCAAAGGTTTGAGCACTGCTTGGCAAATGACATATTTGTTTTGTTTTTTTTTTTGTAAAAAAGTAAATACAACCCCTGCAGAAAAAAGACATTAAAATGAACATTTTTTCCAATTGTAATGGATCATTACTTTTTATTTCCATAACATAAAAATATAATGTAATTGTTGCATATGCTACATTTTGGGCACCCTCGTGAAACACAACTTCATTAACATTTTAGATTTATATGAATTTTTCACAATACAAGGTGGAAAAGACTGTTTGCCACTGTGAACTTCATGTCCTGCTATCTCAAAGGTTTGCGTGCTGTGGATAAGTGGAAGCAGTATTGCAAAATATTGCTGTCTGCTCTGCCAGCCAGCTGGCTTTTGGTCCTTTTTTCCAAGGCGGAAATATGCATGGTGTTCAGTCTGAGTTGTCTCTGTCTTGATTCACAAGAGTGGATGAGATAGAGTGGATGTGAAAAGCATGCGTATTATTGTATCTGTTGGTAATAATCAAGAGAAGAATGGCCATGAAAATTCATCTTAAAATCTGCCTCCAAGTCCTTTTGTTCCTTTGGCTTGAACAAAAGCTGCAAGGTGAGTAGAAATGGCAGGTCTTCTAAAAGGGCTGTAATAAGGACAGAAATTTGTAATATTGTTACATAATGTTACTGCATGCATTGTACAATATGCATTAATATAGCTAACAGGTGTTTACTTTGGAAGCACTGGCAGTTTATTTGCAGTGATTATTTACATTTATGTCACAGTAAAACCAGTATTTTCTTCAAATGTGGCTGCAGGCACAAGTCCAACTGACTCGTCAGTCTCTGATGCAAACCTGATGTTTGAGGTACTTTCTGCATTTTGCAGTTAACACAAGTCCAAATATAGAGAAATTAAGTGTTTTACTTAC
Organism: Monopterus albus; assembly: GCF_001952655.1. NCBI lineage: Eukaryota > Metazoa > Chordata > Actinopteri > Synbranchiformes > Synbranchidae > Monopterus > Monopterus albus. Next base: position 131,746 of record NW_018128098.1, read on the forward strand.
AGAATAAGCGATGGGTATTTCTTTTTATCTCCTGTATGCAGATTTTGCTGGGAGGGGTAGAGATTGATGAGGACAACAACGTTGTCCTGCTTGACAAGGAGCTGGCATCGCTGAGGTCGGGACGGGCATCGAGTCTGAGCTCCATGGTGCAGATGGTGACTACACTAGAGGGTCAGAAGAAGAGGATGTTGGCTGAGGAGCAGTTTGACAACCTTGTATTGAGCATGTTGTATTCAGCCCACCAGGCCAGGCGTCAGGAGGTAAAAGAGGAACGGGAGGCCTGGGGCGGCGTGCTCCTCCAGATGGCAAATATTACAGTTTATGGACTACGTGGAAGTTACCTCTTCAGTTATGCTTAACACACAGAACGCCAGACTCTATGAAATGAGGGAGTAGGTTAAAAAACATAAATCGCTTACAATAAAACTCCTGTATGTGTATTCATTGCATATTCTGTATGTGGCCAATTTGTTAAAGGCGGAATCAGTTACTGTAGTTACAAAATGCTTTATTGTCATACAGTGGAAAAACATCTGTAAGAACATACAGTACAAAAGTTCCAGTTGTAAACTGGCTTATAAAAGAAGAAACTTTTTAAAACTTTTGAACAATCCCGGAAACTAGAGGCACAACAAACCATATAGAAAGAAATATATACATGGATTTTTAAAACCCTGACTATTTTACAGTTCACTTCTTTCTCATTTGTGCTTGTTTTTGTTTTGTACACCCAGTCTTGGCCTTGGGTTTGGTCTCAGGTTCTTCCAGAGAAGCCAGTTTCTTCTTGAGTTTTGAATCTACAGCAGGACCTCTCCTGTCCCTGGTGAAGCGCTGTTGGCGCCTCCTCTGCCCTCTTAAACTCTCCCCTGAGGTTGAGGTTTCCCCCGTGTGCCGACCACTCATCAATGACTCGCTCTTGTCCCAGACTAGCGCTGTTGCACCTGTGAGTGAATGTGTCGAAGCTTTACACAGGCAATTTTCACCTTGTCCTCACAGAACTGATTTAAATCACATAACACATCTGTCAGAGGTCTGATTAAAGAGCTCACCCATGACAGAGCCAATCACATCACCCGCTGGACTGAACTTGTTGATCTGTAAATACAGAATTACAGATGTTAAAAACCACAGTTTTAGTGTGTTTAAGTTTTTCCTGGTTATTGTAGACACACTCACAGATTTGATTCCTGGGGCATTAGAATCATACAGCTGGCACACGAGCTCTGCTGTGTTAGAATCAAAGATGTCAATGGTCCTCCTATCACCGGGACAGACACGGTCATCAGGGTAGCGGCCAGCGACAATCAGGTCATACACCGGGTGCCATGTGGCCTACACAACAATAATGACAGTATTATATCCTACCGCATTGACCAAGCACCCCCACCACCAATGTCTGTGTCCTCGTATACCACCTGGTCTATAATTATCTTCTTTATGACATCAATATTACGCCTCCAACATATTTTTGTACTCCTCTGGATACTGATGGCGCAGCTGCCTATCCATTTGGCTGTTCCCCTCATGCCGTGTTTAGCTTACAATTAGACTTTTGTCAGCATCTCTGTATGCTCTTAAACTTGTTCTGAATGCCAATAAACTGAAGTGATTTAGTCAAAAGAACATGTAACATCTTTCTGCAACTCTTATACTGAAACAGCAGGTTTTCTGGCTTATAAAAAGGCACATTTGGTTAGATGGCTGTAAACAGGTGATTTTTCTCATAATAAAGCATGTTTTTCTTCAAGCGACAATCCTCTCTCTGCTTGAACATGGAAATATCCTGTATTCATTAAAAATAAACTTTATGAAGTCTGCATTTGCACTTGGACGTTTGTTTTCTCTCCAACAGGATGCATGAATCTACAGGAGGACTCATACGCATCTGAGACAAACCTTGATGGGAGTGAGATGCTGAAACTGTCTGTGTGGATGTTGGATGATATGTTGAGGCTTCGACCAATCAGAGGACGAGTAGACGCGGATCTGGTCATACTGGTCTGTGGTGAGCAACTTGGAGCAGTCCAAGGGGTTAAAATAGGCTGCGAGCAGACGACAGCGACAGCTTCATCTAAGATGATCTGTTTACCTGTGGTCATAGCAACTGCAGTGCAAACTATAGCCATTGAAACTCTTGATTAATTCACTTGCTTAAAGTGATAGCCAAGAGTCTTCATCATGTATATTAAGAAACCTGAATAGACCAAATTGAACAAAAAAGAAATTTCTCACATCTTATACCAACAATGATGCTTTAACCACTATATTTATTCTTCTATATTTATGTAAAATGCAAATGTTGGACTATCATAGGTCTCTTCAAAAGTCAGGACAAGTTAATATATCATGTACTTTTATATCATTTATACTTCACAAATGTCAAACTGAAACCTGCAGGCATTTCTGAAAAATACTGTATGTACCAAAGAGTGAAAGACAAAACTTGAATTTTATTTAAAGCTACAGTATGTAACTTAAGGTAGCATAACATGAAACTCTAAGTCAGTCTACTCTACTCCACCCAGCGCTCCCTCTCCCTGCTCCACTACGATCTGCTATGCTCTGCCACGATCTACCCAGCTCTTCAGATATTTGTCGTATGAAATTACAAGAAATGAGAATGCAACAAACGTTACTGATGAAGAAGAAATAACTGAAAATCTCTGATTGGTTAGAGAGATCTCTATCCTGCTCAAAACCTGTTAGAAGCAGATATCTCTGCACTGCTGCCAGTGCTGTTCAATGAGTCTGGGTCATGGCAGGCTTCGACAGCACCTCTCTATGTTATGAACAGTTTTGATGCATATTTGTACAACAAAAATATTAGAAAAAAAGTTACATACTGTAGTTTAAAATTTCAAGTAAGAAAATGTTTTTTTCTATCAGGGAGTGTTACCTGAGTTGACTGGTCTATCATGAGGCAGGACGTGGAGGAAGCATGTCTTGTCTTTTACATTTCTCAGGTCCCAAAGCTTCACTGTGTGGTCAACTGAGGCTGTCGCCAACAACCAGTCACAACGGGAGTTGAACTCTGCATGGGTCACTTTAGCTTTGTGCAACTTGTTACTGAAAATCTACGACATTAAGCCAGAAAAAAAGTTCTTATAACACCCATAATTTTTCTTAAATTTGTTGTGGTTTATATGAGAAAACACGAATACACAATAGAAGGACTCTGTTATCTCTTTAAATACAGGCACATGATTCATCTCACTGAACTTAAATTATCTACTTCACTATGGAATAAACGCACACCTTTTGTCCATCCAAACCCAGGAGCAAGAGTTGTCCCGCATTGTCTCCTGTCACAAGCATCTGTCGGCTTACAGACACGTCGAGACAGCAGTACCAGTAACTGTGTAAGACAATAAAGGGAAAATGAATGAAGCTGAGGTTTGAGCTGTATAGAAAACTAATGACACATTAGAGGAAATTTTACTAATCAAAATTACACAAATCTAGATTTTTTAAAAGAAATTCTAAAATATCCTACAATGTGTGTCTTAATTGTTACTATCCAGATAAAACCACGCATTACTATCGAGAGTGATTTTTAAGTTTAGGCTAAACTGAGGGATGTCTTTCTAAAGGTTAAAAAAAAATCCCTTAAATAATTCAATGGGTTTTGCATGAGAAATGTGTTGTTTACAAAAGCTGACATTTTAGAGAAATGGTTTTATTGGACAGGAATGGCATCAAATTATAAAAAAAAAAGAGATCACAGCATCACTTTGCTGAGCATCAGCCTTCTTTGCGGTTTTCTCACCAAACATCGTGGTGATCGTGGCTACAGTCTTGAGTTCTGGACAGTATGGTGGGTGTGTGGCCCTCAAAGCTCTGCATGGTCAGTGTGCCCTCACCAGAGGCCACATAGACTTTGGAAAAGTCCGTGGGGCAAAACTTCATCCCGCCAATAGAGTCTCCTGCTCCATTCTGTACACACAGACACAAATGCAGGCCTTTCATAGGGCTGTAATAAGCACTACTCTGAAACCAATAAAGGCCATCTGATTAGAAAAATTATGCTAGACTGATCAGGCCTAAAACCTAAGAGGTCACTTAGTCTTACATCATTGTGTCTGTGCTGGGAAACACTTGTAGGGATGTCCCACTGAAATCTTGAAGTTCTGTCCTCAAAATGTTGCATAATTTACATGTAATATATATATATATAAAAAAAAAATTCTGAAGACCTCAAGTATCAGGTGCCACCATACTAACTCACCCCCTGAATAAATGTTTTCTTTGTGGGCACCTCAAAGTCCCACAGATAAATGTCTCCACCCTTGGACGCTACAGCCAGAGTGGTGGGGTGAATGGGATGCCACTCCAGACTGGTGATTCTGCGGTCGAAGGGGCTGGTAGAGCCATGGAAATGATAGGACGACAGGGAGCGAACAAAAGGGTCCTGGAGACACTGATAGAGACAACAGAGTACACAACTTCTCACTGACTGTTAAAGATAATCTCCAGTTCCATCTATAAGCCATTAACTCTACATTTACAAAGATAATAATGTTACGGTTTGACAGACACTGTCACAGATGTGTTCATTTATATATATTTTACGGCCTTACCTGTCTTATCTGTGAGTGAAGACTTTGTCCCAGAGTGCTCTTGTAAATGTAGTGCAGGATGCTCCTTTGCCCACTTTTCTTCTGGACCCCTGCAGACCTGACAGGAGGTCCTGCAAGACACACAAACCAGTCAATCAGCTGTTAACAAGATAATATGTAGCGCCATTGAAGCTGTCGTATCAGGGCTGCACCTGAATTTGATGTTTCTCCGTCTTTCTCGTCTTGCAGTTTTTTGGAGAGAGCTAGACGAGAGTTCCCGGCGGGTCTTTTCTTCAGTTTACCCTTTGATTCAGAAACATTAGACATCGTAGGGCTGCTTTTCATTTCTCCTCCTAGAACGACGCGGATTCTTATTGTATAATACAACACGAAGCATTTAACTCGACACGGTCATGTTTCTGCATCATCAAGTTTAATACCTGCTTCTTACCTGTGATGTTCAGTGTTTACCGCTGTAGTTTAAAAGCAGGAAATCCAGGTTTACATAACCCAAGTGCACGCGGCTGTTTTGTAACGTGTCTCTTACAGTTGGTGGGCGGTAGGTGTCAGTGTTTACCGACAATCCTCAGTGGACAACATGTTTGGTGGTGGGCCCGTTTCAAGAAGGAGGTTTAATTCTTCAATAATTGAATGAGTAACTTCAGTAATTGCATAAAATACCGATTTTTGTACGAATTAAAAAAGTGCAGTTTTATGTCCACCCTTTCTTAAAATACCTATTGTGGTTGATATGGGATTTGTAAAGTAATGATTAATAAATAATCCAATACGTTTTATGGAGAGTAATTATTACATTAATCAAAATACTTTTTTAAAATTGACCCAACACTGATGTAATAATATAAGAATTGAATTTTAATTTTCATGTAGGTGCATTGATGGGAATATGTGTGCCATCAATGCATCCAACCGCATTAGGAAATCCTGAAGGGGATTCTAATTATTAGTTTATTTCCAGAGGTCACAGCAAGATGTTATTAACTGATCATCATTTGTCAGATTAGCCTTACTGAAACGAATTCAATACCACTAACCTGCAATCCTGTGAAACTCCTCTTTAATGGCTCTGAGGGGTTTGTGCCCAGGAAACACAACAAAAAATAACAGAAAGCGCTTGAGGGTGAGGCACACTTTCCAAACTATTCTACATACTGTGGCCTTACTAATGTGCTCTGCATCCCCGATGTTATTCCCTGCGAATTAATACAGCCTCCTCATCTAAAGGATCCTCTATGAATGGACACGCCATTTTGGTCTCTGCGTGACGGAAACATGTGCAATCTATGAATGTACTGAAAGATTAAATGAGGTAGGCCTATTTAAACACCTTTAACTTTAAAAAGTGGCGGAGACCGGAGGAAACTCTGGGTTTCCCGAACAAAACCTGCTCCCAACCAGGTTAGGCTCACAGAGTAAGTTGCCATAGTAACTGACTCTGAGTTTAGATTACCTCTCTTTTTGAAACGGGTTTAATTTACCCCGCTTTCACGGGTTTAAGTTACCTCCGTTTCTGAAACCGAAAACTCCGAGTTTTCCTCATTTCGGGGTTAACAAACTCCGAGTTTCAACAAAACCTCCTTCTTGAAACGGGCCCCAGCTCAGACTACAAAATGACGCTCAGTTCAGGGGCTCTATTGTTATTACTACTGCTATTATTATTATTATTAATAAACACAACACGAGTTAACAATTTACAACAAATTAGCACACAAAACAACAGGATGAAAGCTGTCCAATATAGACAGGAAATAAAAAGATTATAAAAAATAAATATGAGGGGGTCTATTTCAGAATGGATTAAGGACCATCCAAAAGGGTCTGCTCTATTTATTTAGACGACCTATCAAAATTTTGTGCAAAAAGGAACAATTCTCCTTGTTCTTATGTATTTATTTCCCCCTGGTTTCTTGAACTATTGTAATCCGTATTGGTGTCGACATATTTCGCATGTTTGATCCACTGCCCGAAGCAGCGTTGTTGTATATATTTAGTAGTACTTTGTGTTCTTTGTTAAATAAAGTTTTTAAAAAACAAAACTTGGAAGTGAAGGCGGAAACACGTGTTTGTTGGCCTGAAATCCTATTGGCTGGTGCTGGCTCGTTTTGAAAAGTCGTTTGACTTGAGGCGGAGGGAAAGTTCAGAGTTGTAGCAAGTAATTCAAACGGTAAAAACAAAAGACGCAGCACTCAATAATGATCAGACAAGCGTAAGTAGAATTTAATATGTGATAATTGTGTTATTAAAGCTATTCTGAATGGAAGTGACTACTTTATGGTTTCGAGTTTTTGTTACAATTTGCTGGCCTGCGAAGGCATTCCAAACGGGGGTCGATTAATGCTAATTAGCTTTAGCCGTAACGTTCACTGCTATCGTCAGATTTCAAAACGCAGGAATATATACTGGGCATAGTGAAGTCTTTTTCCTCGTAGGTATGTTTCCCCTCATCTTAATCCGAGTTTAAGCTTCACTCCAGCTAGTCGTATCTTATGATGCTTAACTTGATCCTTACCTAACCAGTTACCCCTGCCTACCTCCTGAGACTTGGGGTCTAACTCTTAGCATTATCCGGATACTAACAAGCAGTTTAGACCAGGGTTTTTTTTCACTTACTGTATGCTAACAGAATATCCACAGGTATTTAAAAGTCTTAAATTGAAGAGAGAAACATCTTAACTATGTGCCTGATGTCAACCTAACTTTGTTATAAAATGCTTTGTTTGCAGGCTTTCGGGTGACGTTAAATATCTGTTAGCTAACGTTAAATCGTTTAACGTTAACGTTAGTCTATAAAATGTCAAAACAGGTAGTGAAATCTTAAACTGCAGATTGCTGGCTTTATCCTCTCACCACTCCAAGACTTGGAGATATGTATGTCATGTAACGTTACTATCAGTATGAAAGGCGCAGCATATTCTCGTAATTGAGAAGATTGAACCAGCAAATGTTTGACATTTTGTTGTGCTATATTACTGAACAATCGATATTCAAATTAATTTCTGATTAATTTCTTTTGATTGACAAATGTATACATGTATAAAAAGAAGCTATCACTTTTAGTCAGTTAATTCATGCATCCATTTTCTTCTACTTATTTGGGCCAGGCCACATTCATTAAATTAGTTAATGTAATTAGGAAGCACTCAAAACTAGTAAATAACTTTAGGCTCCTTATTTTTCCCCCTTGCACTTTCGTAATTGAAAATGACTGGGAAAATGGTAATGAGACGGGTAGTAAATAGGATTCTATGTCTTATTAAAAATGTCTAATTTAGCTTGGTGATATCTGCAGAAACCCAGTGAAGTGTATGAATTACATGTGTTTTTTTTATTTTATCTGTTTATTGACTTTTTCAGGAAGGGTAAAACCCCCCGCAGGCCTCTCCCCAAAAAGCCTAGCAGTAACCAGAAAGACCCAGTTGGGGTGAGTGTCTCTTATATAATGCTGAAACCTTTTTAACAACACAAACTGAACTGAGTGATCATTAATTTTGGAATGCATCAATGCGATATGAAACTGTTCAGGTGACTTTCAGCTTGTTCTTAGACAGCAGTCCCCTTGGAGCACATTTGACCTATACGTTTTTACTCAGGTGTACTGCCGTGTACGACCTCTGGGTGAGGAGGATGAGGGATGCTGCATTGAGGTGATCAGCAGCAGCACCATCCAGCTGCACGCCCCTGAAGGGTTCAAAATAAACCGTAATGGAGAGTACAAAGAGGTAAACAGTGTTAAAATAAAATTTGTTTTTTTTTCTACTCCTTATGTTGTAGTATTCGAAATAGCAGGGGCGTTTATTATTTACATTATTTGTCCTGATTGTCACCAAATCCAATGAAAAGACCAAAACCAACAAATCAATTAAATAATCCAATTTATAAGTATTGTCTGTGTAGCCAAGTCCTAACCTCATTCCTCTGTGCCACAGAGCTCCATTATTGATCAAAAACTGTTAAAAACACAACAGTGTCACTCAGTTTCACTGGATGACATATTCCTTCATTACAAAGCATTGTAGGTTGTTGCCATAAAGAAACAAATGTGTATGAATCTGAAGCTGAAACTGGTTCACAAAAATGTACTATTTACTGTGCTGAGCTGTCCTGGGAAGTTAATTAGCTTTTTGGTGAACTCCACTGATCTGTTTTTCATCACTTATCAGGGCCCAGGTCACAGTAGGCACAGGCCAAGCAATGTATTTTTCTCTCTGGCTATATCTCAGGGTGTTCTGGCCAGATGGGTTATATAATCCATCCATTGTGGAGTTAAGTGAAAGGAGTTCAGAGTAGAGTTGCTCCTCCCCTGGAGGACTGGAGTTGGTGGTAAAATTTTGATAACCTCTGTAGCTGTACAGTCCTCACTGTTGATGCCTCTCTGTCCAGGATCTCACCCAAACTGTTTTTGTTGTTGTTATTTTAAGCACAGATTGAAGTGTAAAATACATATAAATCATGCAAGCCCATTGTAACCATATTTGTTTTGGTACCAGGACACATGAGAATTGGCGTGATCTCTTGGGATTTACAGGCTCGTATGCTGCTAGAACATCCGGTCATTAAGTGTGTTGTGCATAGAGTTTGATCAATTCTTAAGTGTGTACTCCTTCCTGACTATCTAGGACTAAACTGTGTGCAAGGTGGTAGAAACAGTCTTTAAGTGTGGCCTGTCCAGTCTTAGAAGCTTTTAGCCAAATGTCAAGTATGTGTCCAGCTTAACTGAAATGAATTTTGTAAATGTCTCAGCTATTTGTCTGGGTATTTAGTTTTGTTTTGTGTGTTTGTGAGATATGCTGTGTGACTGATAATGTTGCTTGATTTTATTGTTGTTTTGTCCGTATTCCCCTGGCTTGATTCCACTGATAGATCGATTGATTGCAACCTTCTTTTTTTGCTTCTCAGACCCAATATTCTTTCAAAAAAGTCTTTGGGGTTTCAGTATCGCAGATGGAACTGTTTGAGCATGTGGCCAAACCTCTTGTTGATGACCTCATCCGTGGAAAAAATGGTAAGGTCATAGGCCATTCCTAGAAACTAATTGGATTTACATTAATAAACAGTAACAGTTAAACTACAGACAGTTGCCTGGTTTTAGCTAATATCAGTGGTTCTATTATATTTTCTCCTGCCATCTCTGAAATAGTATTTACTGCATGGCAAACATGTAAAGAACCATTAAGCTTTTAGGTTATTATTGGCAGCTGATTGTCTGTCTGATTGCTGCAGGCCTACTCTTTACATACGGAGTGACGGGAAGTGGGAAAACATTCACCATGACTGGCTCTCCAGGCCAGGGTGGACTCCTGCCTCGCTCTCTTGATATGATTTTCAACAGTATAGGCTCCTACCAGGCCAAAAGATATGTAAGAGAGTTGTACTTAACAACAGTGTTGATCATCATTTGACAATATTTAATAGTTTGTTATAAAATTTGTACATTTAAGTAACTTCCTTCATCCTGTTCAGGTTTTTAAAACTGATGATAAAAATGGAATGGAGGTCCAGACCGAAGTTGAAGCTGTGCTGGAGCGCCAAAGGCGGGATAACAACCTGTCTGTGCTTAAAACAACCTCCTCCAGGTAAATCTGAGTCCTGGGACATGCCAGTTGGCTGCTTTGGTGTAGCTGATATAAATTTTAACATGTACGTTTCCTGTTTCATTTTAGACAAAAGCTTGATCCTGAAATTGCTGACATGATTAAGCCAGAGGAGGTTAATAAAACAGACTGTGTGGATGAGGACAGCAGTTACAGCGTCTTTGTCTCCTACATAGAAATCTACAACAACTACATCTATGATCTCCTGGAGGAAACTCAGGAAGATGCAATCAAACCAAAGTGAGTTCAGAAAATGTGAAGTAAAAGGAAATCAATTCAGATGTATGAATGTGCTATCAGTGTCATGTTTTGACTGTCTGAGCAGTGTGTCATTAAAGAGTGACGTGTAGAGGTTTTAGAGGTCATTATTTTATGTTAGAGCAGCTGGGAGACAAAATTCTTTTTTTTCTTTTTTTTTTTACTAGGTGGAATGGTGGAGGCACACCTGTGCGCCAGAACACTGAGTTCATGTATGTAGTAGTGGATGCTGATAGATCTGAGCAGTAGCCTGATTTAGCCGAACTATAGTCTAGACCGTAAACAAACCTGTCAACAATGGAGACATTTTCAAACTTATGCAGATGTTATGGAAGCTCTTATTCTATTAAATAATGTAATAAATGTCATCTGAAACCACTGTTATCACAACAGCTAGGAAGTCCAACACAGTGCAGACATGAGACCAGCTTTTCAGTACCAATACAGCAACAGTACTTGTATCTGTTTGATTTGATTTATGGACCTACAAAACACACCAAAAAGGCAGCTGAAATGACTAGTTGATGAAGCAGTCAGGGTACAATTGGTACCCTGTCCTACCCAGTGACGGTCAGAGCCAGTCACTGTTGGCTTCACCAGGTCATGTCTCCACTGCTGAGTGTTTCTGCAGAACTAAAAATCATTACATCACTTCCTGTTGCTTGTAGTCTTTGTTATGGCAAAGTGGCTGAATGTCTTTAAACCCGCTGTCTCTTGCTTTGGATGACTTTCCATGGCTGTAATCAAGCTACATTAATAATCCTGCTATCAAGGGTTTCATACCCAATGGCTGTTGCATGAGAAGTTTAATTCCATGTCTAACGTTTATGTTCTTAATGTAGACCACCTCAGTCTAAAATCCTCAGAGAGGATCAGAATCACAACATGTATGTGGCTGGGTGTATGGAAGTTGAAGTCAAATCTGCTGAGGAGGCATTTCAAGTATTTTGGAGAGGTGAGTTGTCAGAGCTGCATTTAGAAATAAAAGTGAAATGTTTAGGAAGAAAAGCAGGAGGGGAAAACACTGCAGTGATTGTAGATGTGACTGACCTGGTATTGCTGGGCTAAAGGTCTGCTCTGACTGGGAAATGACCTCAGTTAATCTTCTCTCTGAGCAGCTCTTTGCCTAAAACAGTTTAGAGTAGTTGAAATTGTATGTGCAGATGCTATGTGTAAATTGATTATCTGTATTGCAGGTCTTTAAGTCTTAAAAGCATTTATTTAAGTTTCTCTTTCAAAATGGCCTATGTTAAAATGTCTTAAATTTCATTTTCAAGTGTTTAAAATACTGGGCAGTAATGTGAATTAGTAGGGATGGGACAGTATATCATGTGGTCTCCATACACTAGCAACGTCATATTTTTATGTAAATAAGAATGCAGGTCAATATATCTTGTTGTTCTTTACATAATCAAACCAGTGCTTTTGGAGGGGGAGGAGGATAAAGTACAAGTATTTGGATTGAAGCGAATCGTACACCATATTGTGCATCGAATTGTATTGAGGGAAAAAAAAAATCACATCATCTGTCCCATCCCTAATAATAATAATAAAAAGAAGGTTTTGTTTGTGGTTTTAGTGAAATCTGGTAGGAAAATCTGGCTTTACAAAGTTTTAAATGTAAGTTGTTGAACCCTGTAGAAACCCTAAATAGTTGCCTGTACTGTGTTGTCCCAGGTCAGAAGAAGAGGAAGGTTGCAAACACCCGACTGAACACAGAGTCCAGCCGCTCCCATAGTGTGTTTATTGTTAAACTGGCTCAGGCTCCTCTTGATGCAGATGGTGACAACGTACTCCAGGTCAGCCGAAATTAACGAGTTCAAATTGAATGAATTATACTGTAAGCACCGGTTTTGATATTGAGTTTATTTTTGTTTATTCTTTTTTTTTTTTCCAGGATAAGAACCAGGTGACAGTCAGTCAGCTGTGCCTGGTGGACTTGGCAGGAAGTGAGCGCACTGGGAGGACGGGGGCAGAAGGCACTCGTATACGTGAAGCCGGTGTGTTACTCGAACATGAAGGCTTGGTTTTACCCTAAGGTTCATGTGAGAATTAACAACATCGTCCTTTGCAGGTAATATTAATCAATCTTTGCTGAATCTGCGGACATGCATTGAGATACTTCGAGAGAACCAGATGTGTGGCACAAACAAGGTATGGATTTTCGCAATAAAGAACACTGTCATTATGTTCACTGGTGAATCCTATAGGTAATGTAAGTTTCCTCTTTAGATGGTTCCCTACAGGGACTCTAAAGTGACCCATCTATTTAAAAACTACTTTGATGGAGAGGGAAGAGTCAGAATGGTTGTTTGTGTTAATCCCAAGGCGGGCGACTACGAAGAAACCTTGGTAGGTTCATCACACATTTTTACGGTCTTTTACTGTATAAGTGAACTTGGCCTTCATCTGATACAAACAAGGTGTTTTGCTTGTGTAGCTGGTGATGCGGTTTGCTGAGATGACCCAGGAGGTAGAGGTAGCTCGGCCAGCGGACAGGCCCATCTGTGGCTTCACTCCAGGCCGTCGCTATAGAAACCCGGCATTTAGAGAGGAACTGTCTCGTAAGCTGGAGGAGCGTGGTGGTCCAATAGATAGAGGTAATAGTCAGACCCTGTATAAGGAAAATACATTCAATCAAACCACTGGTATTTGTAATTGTACCAACGTGCGTGAAGTTGGCCCCCCCACCCTACGCAAAATTAAGGCCAAAATGGTGTTATTCGTTTGTGCTTCGTTTGTGCTTCGTTTGTGCTGCAAAAAGTTTCGTTTGTGCTGTTACGGTTTTTGAGATATTAAACAATACTTTTGGGGTCATCCACAGGTCACTCAGCCCCCCAGATAGCTCCAAATTGGACAAAAGTGGTGTCGTCCGTTTGTGCTTCGTTTGTGCTGGTTTGTGCTGCAAAAAGTTTCGTTTGTGCTGTTACGGTATTTGCGATATTACAGCTTTCTATATTTCTGATGACGTCACTCAGCCCCCCAGATAGCTCCAAATTGGACAAAAGTGGTGTCGTTTGTTTGTGCTTCGTTTGTGCTGGTTTGTGCTGCAAAAAGTTT
>NW_018128098.1:153673-202653 GCF_001952655.1 Monopterus albus
GCACAAACGAAACTTTTTGCAGCACAAACCAGCACAAACGAAGCACAAACGGATTACACCATTTTGGCTTTATTTTGCGTTGGATGGGGGGCCAACTTCACGCAGATATTGTACCATCTAACAAAAATTCAGCATGTGCTGGTGGATTCAAGTCTTGGTGATGGTAATGCTCATTCCTTCAGTTTATTATTCAGTTATGTAGTTGGATTCTTCTCAAGCTGTACACGCCCCATCAGCTTATGTGAATGCAGATCAACAGCAGTTCATAAATTTAAGACAAGCCAACTTTTTCAAATATACATTTACACAAAAAATGCACGGTCTTTATATTTGGGCTAATACTTTATTTCTGTAGATGTGTCCTCTTTTATAAACCATGTGGTGCACACCCTCCCACCTCTACCCTCCTCTGAGCTGACTGACCCTCATGATGACATCACACTGCCCAGGTTGATTGAAGCGTTGCAGAACAGACACAGGGTCAGGCAGATGATGATTGAGGAATACAACAAAGCAGGTGCCTCTTCATTTTAGCTCAGCTGTCACCTTTTGACTTTGACACATCAGGTTTCCTGGGAAGGTGGATTTCTTAATTTGGCTCATATTTTCTTTCCATATTATTTTAGCCAACACGATGAAGTCTTTGCTCCAGGAGCTGGACAGTAACTTAATTTCCAAAGACAACTTGATTCATGAACAAAATGGCAAACTGATAGATAAAGACAAAATCATCCAGAACAACAAAGCAGAGATTGAACGCTTGGAGAAAAAAAACAAGATGCAAGAACACAAGGTAGGAAGCAAAAACATTCTTTATTTCTTAAGTGTGTTGGTTTGTAGTTATGTTATTAAATGTCCATGGCTCTGTTTCAGATTGACATCCTGCAGAAAACCACTAAAATCTATGAGGACGACAAGCGTTCTATGCAGCAGGAGCTGGAAACCAGAGCGCAGAGGCTTCAGAGGGAGCTGTCAGAGAAGAGACGCATGGAGCAGCGCATGCAGGGTGTGGTCTCAGATACCCAGCATAAGTGGGAGAAAGAATGTGTAAGTTCTTCCTACTATGACACAGATGTTGGTTAAACAAAAATAGCTTTTTGTTTACTATAGCATGCTATAGAAGCTCAATATCCATCTGTTGCTGTGCAGGAGAGACGTGTTAATGCAATGCAACTGGAGATGCAGAACAAGCTCTGGGTGAAAGACGAGAAACTGAAGCAGCTCAAGGCCATCGTGACTGAGAGCAAGGCTCCAGGTTGTCCAGAACCTCCACCACGTCAGACGCATCCGCAGCCTCAGCCGCAGCCGCAGCGGCCTTCCAGAGAGGAACGCCTACCTGCAAAGAGATCGGCCTCCCCTTCTCCTCTCCCTGTAAGTTTTTTAGACAGTGCACATGTAGAACATCTACCAAGCTCCTGATTAATTAACTTACTAATAAACATTGTTAGATTACATGAGAAGTATAGCAGAATGCAATTCTGTCCCTTCATCCACACACAAACTAATACACTACCCTGACTGAACTAACAATACTAATCCCGATGGTGATATGTCATCATAAACACTTATATTGCAGTGCTTTATGCTTTTCTTGTAAAACAAAAAAGTACATATGCTGAAAATGCGTCACCGTCTGATTACTAATGTGTCTGTATTCATGGTGCGGAATTGTATAGGAATAGTTCTGGATGATATTAGTCATTAATACATTGTTTGGTTTTTGAAGTGCTGGTTAAACAAAAGATATTCCATTTAGAATTATGTAAAACAGAAGCTGTATATCCTTAAAGAAGCAGGAATCAGAGCATGACTGATATTTTACCTGATTGATTCAAATTACAGAAATTGCCATTCACTGTTTCATTCCCTGCAAAGTGCACTTTATTCTACCACTGACTAACATTTAGATTTTGTGATCTGTTTTTAATACTAATTATGCAGTATTGCCACTTTGCTTCTCAGAGCCCTGTTGAGTCTCCCCATGTCAGCCCAGTGCCAAAGTCACAGCCAGTCAGTGCTACTATAGTTGAGGAGTTTGAGATGAGCCCAAGGCCCGCCATCCCCACCCCCACCACCAGTAGCTCTATGTCTTTGCCTAGCTGCATCTCGGACTGCGAGCAGAAAACAACTCAGGAAAGCAGCCAGAGTTACTCTTCCCCTAGTTCACCTGCAGGAATCCAGTCCCCAGCCGTCCTCTCAGCCAGCCAGAACAGGAGAAGAGCTCTGTGTTGGACAAGAGAAAAAGACGATGCCTGTGTCCCATCACCTACATTTGACCTAGATGTAATTGAAAGAAGCTACAGGGTCAGTGAGTTAGTCATGAGGTTGTATTCAAAAGAAAGCTGGTGTCCCTGATCAGGCTTTTAATTTTTATGCAGGTGTTTTTCCATTTCCATTTCACCTTTTTCCCCACATCCTTCCTACAAATAAAAGCATCTTGAGCCATTTAACTGTTTTATAACCTAACTTTGTCAGGCTTTGATGTAATCATTTGACCAGATTTATTACCTCTCAGACCTCTCCCTCTTTAAACCTTTTTCCACCCCACTCTGTTGATCTGGGCAGACGACGACACCGGTACGGCCTCTGCACCGGCGCTCTCGTTCTGCTGGCGGGGAGAAGTGGGTGGACCACAAACCCTCCTCCAGCCTGGATTTGGGTACAGTCTTGCAGCCCGTCATTCCAAATGCTATCCAGGTGTCTGCGCCCAGTGAGAAGGCCCTCTCCAAGTGTGACAGATATGTGTTAACGCATCAGGAGGTCTCCTCTGATGGTGAGATACAGACCAAACTTATTAAGGTAAGTACATTGCAATATGACGCCCCTTTCAGACATGCACACCTTCCCATTACGCTGATGGCATTTGAACGTGTCTGCTTCCGGTCTGAATGAGCACCCTGTTCATTTTTCCGTAAAAGTCATGACGGCAATCTTACCAGGTCGGACCTAGTAACATTTATGTATCACTTTCAACTTGGCACAAGTTTGAGCTGCATGCACATTACACATTTTGTCATATTCAGCTAAATTTTTCTCACATATCTCTGCCTGGGGTTTCAGTTTGTACGCTCCACAAACCTGAGGTGGCGGCGTGCTTTGCTTGCTCTGGTACAGGCGGGGAAAATAAGGATTGGAGTTGGGCCGGCTTATTTCAGCTAATCAGCACAAGGAGGTGCTCTTGTTCATGCATTTTAGATTTAGATGCACAAAACAAATTTTGTGATTTTCAATCTCCGATTGTGGGGAGGATGATATGGCTCCCCCGCTGTAGCATCTTGCTAGGCAGATAGCATTAAGGGCCCTCGCTGAGAATTGAACCCCATCTCGCCATACCAAAGTTAGTGTTAACACCGAGCTATCCACCAGCTGTATAGATACATTTAGAACTTAACCAATAGCAGAAACCAGTAGGTTAACACAGCTTAGCAAGGAAAAGTGAGTGCTTGTTTTGATGCAAGGTATCATATTTTCCAACGTGCGCCCTCTGTCTGCTGGTGGGAGTGTGCTCACCTGTGTGTGCGCATGCATCGGGGCGGAACTCCCCTCCAGAGAGCGGAGGAGAATTGTAAACACACGACCATGTAGAGACAGAAATTACATGCCGTTGTGTAAATAAGATAAATAACATAAGGCTATTTAGTTTGTTTAATAAAAGAATAAGGTATAGACCTTAAATGACTTCTGTTGTGATCTGGCACTATATAGAAAATAAAATTAACTTGACCTTTAGGGGGGAGGAGGGGTGCCATTGGGTGGGATCAGTGCAGCATGCACGTCAGTGGGGGTAAATGTGAGTGGCTGGTGGTCTGCGGAGGGTCTGGACTTGATAGCCGTCTCCTTGTTGTTGTTCATGTTGGTGGTTTTTATGTTGGCTCCAGTAGAATGTCTATTTTTCCCAGTAGCTAAGTGTTGGTCTTGGTCATGCACACAGCAGCATTTAACAGGGTTATCCATAATCTTTTTTTTTTTTTCCAAAATTGTTTATGAATTAAAACATTAGGTGCATGTCACTTTTGTTTTAGATAAACAATAGCAGTTATTAGCACTTTATTTCAGCTGATGAATAGCAAGATAATTATGAAATGATGAACTATGAATTAAATCTCTCTCTCTTTTTTTTATAGGGTGAGGTCATTAAAACTAGAGGAGGAGGACAGGCTGTCCAGTTCACTGACATTGAGACTCTGAAACAGGAGATGACCACAGTCACAAGGTAGCAGCTGACAGCAGGTTTTTAGCTGCATGTCAACCAGACAGAGTGTCCTAGTAGTGAATCCTAAAACCCGGAACTGAGTTAGCATTTTTGCACTTCCGGATTTTTAATGACACGCTGGTGGTAGAATTGATGCTAAAAATTGCATAGGCTTTTTGTCAAAGGAACTTGGGTGATGCTAACTGCTGGGTTGGCTTCATCCCTACGGCACTCCATGTTTTTTGTTTTTTTTTTGTTTTGTTTTGTTTTTAACTTTGTCATGTTGCATCTGTTTCTGAAGTCGCAAAAGGAAATCTTCAGAAGGGACACCAGCCAATAAAGATCAAACAGCTGGAGCTTGGACTGATGTGGAAACAAGGGTAAGATGATACTATCAGTCTCTAATAAACTGTGTTTTGGTTTAGAAGGTTGCTGGATCCTGTAATGAACTTGACTTACTGATTTATTTTGTGTTGGCTGACCCTGAGCTGTAAATATAATGCATTACAGAAACATCACAGGCATGGACAAATGTTACTGTCATTGCGCTGTCGCTAAAGCATCTTTCAGTTGCCCTTTGTATCAAGAATAATATAGTACCAACAATACATTTGGGTCCCAATGTGTCTCTTCTTTGCAGTGCGCTGTAGCTCTTGAGATGAGAGCTGGCTCTAACATGGGTCCTGGTTGTGAGCATCATGGGATCAATAAGTAAGCTGTTGGCTATATAGATGTTTTGGCCATCTTATTATCCTTCAGTGTGCACAATTTGTTCAACTCTCTCAACTTTCTTACAGACGCAGAAAACCCTAAAAGCAGTTGACAGCTGCTCCAGTGATCACTCACCTGTCTTCACTAGGTTGTTGTGCAATAGTCAAAGTTTTTTATATTTTGCTCTAATATTTAAACACTTTCCACGCTTTTATATATGCAAATATGTATAGACTTGGCTCACCAAAGCTATTTTAAAATATTTTGTTGTATTTGAACCAACAAACATTTTTTGTTACAGACTGGCATGCGGAGGCATTAAGCTGCCGCAATACAGATTTTTGGCTGCTACATAGTGTTCCTGGCTCTCAATGGCTGAATTATATCCAGTTTAAAAAATATATGTAAAACGGACCTCTGTCGCCTTCATTCTACACCCAGGAATAAAATTCTTTCAAAGCACCAGTGTGTTGTGAAGTTGTCAGTGCATAAAACAAGAAGCAATTAGTGCCAGGTTATTTTCTAAACACTAGATGGCAGCACAGGACAGCAGTATTTTTTTAAATTTTGAACATGGGTTTAGCTGCACTGCAGGAATGACTGATAGACACTGGGTTCCTGACAGCCATGATAAGACATGTTAACTGTCAACTATGTGAAATGTCTCTGAACAGACGCATAGATTTGAAATGTGTTGTAAAGTTTAGTGTTGACAGTTGTAAGGACCCATTTTGTGTTGATTTAAACAGATTAACAATCCTTATGTCAGCAGCACTGTTAAGAGGCTAGTAAGGCAGACTACCTGTTCATTTCAACATGATGATGCTCAAAAACAGCATTAATGTGGAGCTGTGGCCATGGTCATGTGTTGAGAACGTGGCAACATTGTCCGTCATATAAACAAAGTCTGCTTTCAGTTACTGAAATTGCTTTCCTGTGCTCATGCTTGATTAGATATTCTGTTAATCTGGACACCAAGTCTATAAATCTATACTAAATTAATCTGGTTGGCTGCCTTTGAATCGAATTAGGTGGGTCCAGGCTTTAAAAAGCCAGCCTACACTTGCCCACATTACTTTGTGTCCAGTTTGTTCACAACATTTTCCTTAATGTTTTGAAAGTGCAGATGAAGGGATAAGGGCTAAAGTTGGTATTTACTTAAGTAAAAGTAGCAATACCGCCTCTTCAGTTAAAAGTCCTGCGTTTATAACTGAACTTTAGTGGTCCTATAAAAGATATTCATTAGGTGACAAAACAGCCTTTGTGTTATAGTACATGATAGTTTTTAATGATTTAGTATTTTGTAAACATTTTAATGTTGCTGGTGGAAGTGAAGCTAATTTGAACTAAAAATGTGGATCACATGTATACAATAACTCTATAAAATAGAGACATGGGTAATAATTTTAACCATAATTTAAAAAATAAATTGGCAAACATTACTTTTTGTACCTGGGATAATCAGGCAATAAGTAAATGTTAACCACCAAAAAAAGGGCATTGGGTATTATACTCTTCAGTTAAAAGTCCTGCGTTTATAACTGAACTTTAGTGGTCCTATAAAAGATATTCATTAGGTGACAAAACAGCCTTTGTGTTATAGTACATGATAGTTTTTAATGATTTAGTATTTTGTAAACATTTTAATGTTGCTGGTGGAAGTGAAGCTAATTTGAACTAAAAATGTGGATCACATGTATACAATAACTATAAAATACAGACATGGGCAATAATTTTAACCATAATTTTAAAAATAAATTGGCAAACATTACTTTTTGTACCTGGGATAATCAGGCAATAAGTAAATAACCACCAAAAAAAGGGCATTGGGTATTATAGTGACAAATTAGAGATTAAGGAATTACAATTTAATAAAGTTGAAGTTAAATGTGCATTTTTATTGCATGGTATTATATTAAACATACTGTTCGTATAGTGTAATGTATTTATATTGATTGAATATTTATGAGGGCGTAGGTTTGATTTGGAGCGAAGTGGTGGGGACATAAGTTTGGCAGGAAGTCTGGGGTCCTACTACCACAGGGAAAAATAAAATACTTTTAACAAGGCATACATTTCACATTATGGTGTACACTACATTTTCACGACTACCTACAAGACCTACCTATTAAGATTTATTCATATGTTTTTATAAATACCAGTGCTCACAGTTGCTCCATCACTCACTCCGTCTGCCTCTTTCTCAGACACCTGTATGGACAACCACTATGTAATACACTGTCACTGACAACCATGTCTCTTGACTTTTGGTCTTGCTCATGGGAAAAACTGTTCTTTAACAATTACATCAGAAGGATGTGCTCAGTGACATAACATTAAGCACACAAGCCTGTCTCCCTCTCTCTGATACCTGTATTGACAACCACTAAGTGTACACCTTGCCCTAACAAAAGGCCACTGCTCATGCATTTAGAATGAGCAATGCAAGAAACTGGTTTAAACAATGCTTGAAGTAGAGGGATGTAATCTTTCAGGTAACATTACAGCTGATCTTACCCTAACCCTAGCTCCTCTTTTCTTTCCCTTGGCTTTTTTCTGTCTCTGATGTCTGTATTAACCACAAAGCTAAACAAGAATGAATGGAACTCCTAATTTGCTATACAAGTTGTGAAAATGAAGGGAACCTCTGATTTGCAGTACAACACAAAATTAACAATAAGTTAATTCACCAAGCATGGGCTTTCTGGTATGTTATTTGCTGACAGATGTAACAAGTGAGCCAACTCAGCCTTTTTCTACAGGCTATTTACTTCTACCGAGAAATACAACCTAATGTCTCCTTTTCTATTCCCGGCATCCATGATACTAATCCATGCTGAATTAAGGGGAAACTAGGATTACTGCTTGTATGCTTCCACCGGCCAGTCAAATTCACGGGTATGGGAAAGAAGTGACCACCAAAATCTAATCACTTCATCCTTGAGTCCAAGTGGACACTCCAAATTTGAAGAAATTTCCTGAAGGTGTCATACAGACAGACGGACAACCAGAAAACACAATGCCTCTGGCAGTGGCTAGCACCATCGCAGAGGAATATAAATGCAGGAGTTTGAACCAGTCATCAGAAAATAATGTTAACTACACTAACCCAGATTGAGGAAGAACAACAGTCGGCGTTACCTAAATCATAAGCAATATTAGCATATTTAATTTGATAGTGGTACTATAATGTTGTGATCACTGAAGGCAAAGCACAACAGAGAGCCTGATCCAGCGAGCTCTCTGACTGGGCTCTGCACCGTTTTCATCCAAAATGCGCTCCAGCAGTCACATCGCTGCATATGTAGTTGGAAACAAAGCAAACAAACAATAATAGAAACTCTATGTGGGAACACAAGGGAGTTAAGCCTTTGTAGAACCAATGAAAAATATATTTGATTTAAACATATGCAGTTAATATCAAAAGTAGCGGTGGGGACAATTTTAGGCAATCAGGAAAGTGGTAGGGTCCCAGCTGTCCCCTACCATAAATTACATCTATGATTTCAAACCACCAGGAGTGTGAGAAAACCCTATTTTTGACAACATTAGCAAAACTCCAGCTTACTAAGGTGCAAGTGTCCAGTTTCACCAACTCCTATCACCAGTATAACAACCAGCTGAAACTGTAGTGGTACAGTCATCCAGGCTTTGAGTAGACAGTTGAAATCTCATCTACCACCAGTCTGGCTGGGTTTCAATTGGAAAGCACTGGAGGGTGACTAACATGGAGCCTCTTGGAGAGGGTCAAGAGCCCAGAGCAACCAGTGGCCATTAAATTCACTCCTATGAGATAGTGAGTGCTTTGCTTTTTGACCAGGCTCTGTTTGATGTGCTGCACCACACTATTATCCCCAGCTCCTCACTGCAAGCCCTCCACAACCAAGTGGTGTGAGCATTAAAAAGATGTTGTTATGAAACTCCTGTTGAGCCTCTGATCAACATTACCAGTTTCAAAGAGACACTTGAGGAAAATAAATGAAGACTGCACACAAAGGCCTGCAATAAGCATAAACCAAGTCTTAAAGACAACGGCATTCATCCATTGTAAAACTATCATCCAATGTAGACATCACTCTACATTTCAGGGCTTGATTATGCATTATGCTGCTAATCAATGTTATTAAACTTGCTAGAGGGAATTCTGGTGTTCTACTTGAATGCACACAGTCAATTAGACCATCTCACATTTTAAAAGAGCAAGGCTAATAGCAATGTTTCATTGACTCTTTGCTCAAATGACTCTGATAAAGAGGTCTTGAACTGCCTTTTGGCACAGGCAGGATGAAATCATTTTCACACCAACCTGTGATGCTGATGAGGGCTATTCATGATTCACATTCAAAAGAGCATTGTCCACTAGTTTACCTGGCATTTAACTATTTTAAGCTTTATCTGATTAGAGTGTTTTCTTTTTTCATAACATTTTATTTTATTCGCTGATGGCTCCATGGCCAGAGCCAGGTGGCACTGGCTACCCCCAGAATCTGATTGGCCATCCCTGGTGCCAGAGTCAAAATGAAATGAGATGCTTGTTAGTATTAATGATTGAAAAATGAAAATCGATGACAAATTGTTGCCTAAAACAAAGCCAATATGGGCAAAAAAGAACAAGCTGTGAAAACAACAGTGCCATAGTATTGCCTGTTAAATTGAAATGTGGATTATCAGTCAATCCAATTCAATTCAAATTTTATTTGTATAGCGTACAATTACAACAAAAGTCATCTCAGGACAAGTCAAATTAACATTTGCCTATTTACACATCCAGCACATTTGTATCTACACTAAATGCTCACTATGTTCACCAGGTAGTTGCTGTAAGCGCTTCCTGTTTACATGATTAACATGCTGTACTGTATCACCATTTAGAAAAGTGACCACAGGATTAAATAGGTGTGATGAAAATGTAAGCCTATCCAGCAGCACTTTATACTTGGCTGTCTGAGGTACGATGGCGATTTCAGTTGCCTCCAAATTGTATTATAACAACTCAGTGGCAACTGATTTGAAGGGCATGTAGCAGCAAGTACCTCAATCTCAGCCACCACAGCTGTCCTTTACAGCCAAAACCCATTACAGGGTTTTCTGTCTTTTGTTAGTCCCAAGTATGTCCCTGACAAAGAAAGTCAATTAGTGGGAAAGACAAGTACATGCTGCATAAGTAGAGCTTTGCAAACCTAAGCTCTGAGCGGGTTCTGTATACTATGCTGCGTCTTCTTATGTCAAGGCTGTGGCTTTGTGCCAGCTAAATGTGTCAGGCCAGAAAGATATACGAGTACAGATGAGTGTTGACAGCTAGTCAGTTGTCATTGAGACTATCTTCCAGGCCCTCAGGACTCATCTGGATTTTTTTTTTTGCAGGGCTCCTCTTCACTGCTTGCTCACCTCATGATTCTCTGCCTTCATGCATACTGACACACACAGTGGAGGTATGAGGCGCTGTGTTCAATGTTACTAAGAGGCTCTCATGCTTTCTTTTCTGCTGGTCTGGCAGTGACGAACAGATGGGTCACAGAGTTACAGACTTGCAGGACTCCCAGAGGTAAAGTTGGGTTTTTTCAGCTGTTTAGAAGCACACTAGATGAGAATTGCTCTGACCTTTAAGCACATGTGGTTAGTGGTTCAGTGCACCTCAGCTCATCTGCTGCCTCCTCCTCCTCCTGCTCTGTTTTTAGTCCTACATGTCATTTAGCTGCTCCATTCAGACTATCAGACAGGCTTTACTTGCTGATCTGATTTACTACTTTATGCAGCTGATGACGTCTTCCACAGGCGGCTACAACAGATGTTAAGTTTGTCACTGTCCATTTTGTTTCTTTGTGTCCCGCTTATCTATTCGAGCTCAAGCTGTAGTGAGGAATACATCTGCCCTCGTGGTTGTTGTTTTTCTGCATCGATACAGGGCGAGTTGACCTCTGACAAACGCAATTCAAGACATGAATGACTTCTTACTGAAAATATTGGAAGCCACTGGAGTGTAGGCTCATTATAGCCAAATTGGGCTGAATAGTGTTTTCCCCTCCCTGTCTTTGTTCTTGGCAGCCCACTAAGTGTTTGCAGCTGTCAGTTCAACACACTCTCCTTGCCCAGTATATGTGGCTTAGCTACGCTTTTAGTTGGCTGCGTCCTCACTGTGGTGACAGTACGCCACGACTGATTTCCGTTGACTCACTTTCATTATAACCACAACTGTGCCCCTCAGAAAAAATCTGACTGCTTTTTTCACAAGTGCTTGATCTCATCTAGTTAATGCTGCGGCGTAACCAGGCTTTGCGTGCAGTTGGCTGATTATTTAAGCAGTGCTCCAAGCAGTTTGCTGACGAAATTAAAGCAGAGGAGATGCCAGAAATGATTGTACTGACAATGGCACAATGCAGCATGATGTATGATTAAATGGTATTTGGATGTGTAGAAGATTGACTCAACTTATTCATGCCAATCTTCTAGCTTCACTTCTCCAAATACCAAGAACAAATAAAACAACTCTTATTAACCTGCTAAACCCATAACTGAGTGCTTGTTTGCTGCAGCAAAAAGGAAAACAGAGTTTCAAAAACCTTTGTCCTGCAATACTCTAATGCAAATTACTTGCACCGTAACCAGCTTATCTGTAAATAATCATGTGTGGCATTTGGAAGTGGGTGAAAAAGCACCACATGATTTTTGTATCTGCATAAAGCTAAGTCAGGTCCCTGCACACACACTTGCATGCAAAAGTAAACACAAAAGCCTTTCTGAATGCACACATCAGCCATTTATCTAGAACCAGTCTGCCACATTGCTACTCTTATCCAGTACCTTGCACTTTGTAAATGGTAGGCAATAACACATGGCGCATTAAGGAGTTATTTAATTCATTAGATATGGCTAAGTTGCAAAGTTCATTCATTTTAATAAAGCAGCAACTTTAATCACACAAGGCCAGGTATGAGTATAAAGGCTGAGATTACAGCATCCATGTGCACAAATAAGATTAGAGCACTGGCTGCGACTGCTATTGGACAAGGTGAACGGGACAGTTGTTCCAAAAGCAAAAACACTGTGGGTTTACATAATTCTCTGCGCATGCTATTTTCATGGTGTGTTTGTCCACATGATTAATGGCAGATCAGATCTGCATCTGAACATTACCTGAGGAACACATCAGCATCGGCCTAACAGGATGCTAATGATCCAACGCATGCCTAATAAAGTGAAGTGAGAATTCAAATGAGGCTCAACCTGCCTGTGAGGCTAACTTAAGCAAACACCAGGACAGCTGGCAGAGAAATCATTGTGACTAATGGTCTCAGTGTGAGAAAGGAGCAGGGCTGTGGGTGGTTGTTTTACCACGCTAAAAAGAACAGACTTCGTTTGTCTTTCTATAGCGTACAGCGTGACTGTGATTGGCTTCGTTTTTGTTTGCTTTGCTTTTCTTGCCACTGTACTGCGTCACCGGGAACTATCAAAAAAAAAAAAAAGTTTTTGGTATACTTGTTTTCCCACTGAGAATGAGGTGACCTTATGAAATGAGAATGTGTTAATGCTTTTAGAAGTGGCTGGACAAGTCTCATTGTTTATAATGTCACCTGGAAGTGTGGTGCTCTTCTCGGTCAGCTCCTGTTTGGGCTTTGTATTTAGGATTCTGCTCAGGCGCCTCCGCTGTGGTAAACATAATGCACTGCGACCTGTCCTCAGGGCAAATGATCTCATTTGCTCTTCCCTTGTCTTTTACTTCTAATCGCATCCACCTCAGAGCCAGAAAATGGTCGTGCAGCTGTCATAACTGAAGCACGGCGCAGCGTGATGGGAGTGCATGTTTTTGCTATTATCTATTCCATCTGAGCCAGAATAGAATACTAAACCTCCGCTGCATCCCTCTTTCTCACAGACCGCTGAATGATCAATACCCACATCAAAGGCCCTGCAGAGATAGCGGGATTCTTTGAAGCATGTTTGTGGAGCTGGATTTGCTGAGCTAACACGGTCCACGCAGAACCCCCCTGAATAAGCTTGTTTGGCTTGCATCCTCACTGTTTGTAGAAGAACTGAGTGGATTCTAATGAAGAACAGACAAGGCCTCTCCCTCATTTTTTTTCTTCCCTTTGAGCAGCTAAATGCATCTCTAGTGCCAGTGCTTTTTTGCTCATCTGACATACGCTTCATTGCATGCCAGCTCAAATATTTATCTAATATCAAATTGGCTGTAACATTTTGGAAGCAGTGAAATGCCAGAAAATATTTCTCATCGAGGACACAAAATAACTTGCATCATGTTTCACAGTGCCAAGTGCAAATATGCCGGATAATTGCTGACTGAAATGAGATGGAGTGCAGACAGCAGCAGTGCTGTTACGTGGTTACCTTGTGCTGTGACTTGAACAGGCAGACAAGAATTTCCAACAGTGATTATTCTGCACTCAAAACACGAGCGGTGTCCCTGGAAGGCTATTAACTATTTACAAAAGTGCTTTCTGTCTCCTAAATGGGAAAACAGTGCATTTGGGACTTTGTGTGCTAAGTGGGTATGGAGGAAGTGGGGGTGGAGGTTCAACCACAATAACACAAAAGCACATAACTCCTGCCAGCCAGTCAGTGAGAGTCAGCAACTCTGTAAATGATGGAGCAAGGAGAGCTGAATCCTCTTTGTTCATGCAAATCCAAGACAAGGATGAGAAGCCTATTTATATAAATTACAGAATAAACCACATTTGTGATGCTTCTGACTTTTTAAATTCACATACTGTTGAAATCTTTTGCTAAGTAACTGCACTATTTGGTATATGCAGTGTGAAGACTCAACTCCCCACTCAACTGTGGCTCATTTGAAAGTGAAATGTTGGGAAATGCTGACATCTCTTTCTCTTTCCTCCCAACACCAGGGGCACCATAGCATTTGCATCCCTCAATCTCTCTTTCTCTCTCATTTACATTATGGATGGTTCATTTAGCTTACATGACCAATTGAATACATAACCCAGGGCAATTCAAAATATCATGAAGGCCAGTAGGGGTAAAATGAAACCACATAAGCTGAAAATATTGCTGCACTGCCCTCTGCGGCAGCATTTTATTCAGCTCTTCCCTTTTCATGTGGCTGAGAAACATGGCTTGCCTCTATCCCACATGGCTGGGCTCAACAAGGTGCATTAGCTAAATACAGCGAGTGCTTCACAGAAACACCATGAACGTTTATTGCAGAATTGACCCTTCTCTAAACAGCTCCCTCAGACAGACATTGTCCAATCATAGCTTAGCTACCAGTTGCTAACCAGCTGCTACCTGTTAACACCTTACACATCCCTCTGTGTAGTCTTTCCCCACAGAGTGAAAACCAGTCCTGGATTAGAGTTAAGACTTTAGGCTAACGTTAGCAGCTCTGTGCTGCTATTTATGGGATTTTCCAACTTTACCTTTACTAACCAGCTCTGATGAATTACATTAATTATCAGCTGGTAAGGATGCTGACATGCCTGTGACCTGTTAGCCTTAGTCTTCAAGTACAATACCATGCATGAAGTCATGAAGTGAACATTTAAGAGCCTCTTCCACAACATTCTCATTTTAAAGGATAAGGCCTGTCATCTTCTATATTAACAGTATTTTAAACACTCCCCACAAAGAGACTAAAACCTACAAAGATTTGCCTCTACTCATGGTTAATGTCCATCAGTCTGTTAGAACTGGATTAATTTATTTGTCTGTGCCACAGACCTCCATTGAGGTCTGTACTGAATGACATTTCCTTATCAGACCCTGATATTTTTCAAAAATGTTTCTCCAGGGTCTGGTGTTTTGTAATGAGGAAATATGTCACTAAGTGCAGTGTTTCCCTGATGTGTTTTTAACTGTTTTTGAACAACAATGGAGATCTATGGCACAGACGAATAAACTAATCCTGGACTGAGTGCACTAACAGTGAGTAGAGGCAAATCATTGTTGGTTTTAGTCTCTGTATGGGGACATCTGAAAAGAATATTTAAAAAAATATCACTGGCTTTTTCCTTTAAAACGAGACAATTGAAATCATGAAAACCTCAGCTGAAGACACCATTTTCATTTTCAATCAACTCAGAGCCAGTGTTAGCTTAATTATGTAACTAGCAACAACTGGAATCTGCCAGCAATGGTTGTCATTTCAGCAGCCAAAACTAATAGCTGAGAAGCCTGCTCTGTCTACCTTCTTCTAGAGTCATGGACGCCTTGTTTAAAAATATATATGGAAAATTCAATGGACTGCCACTGTTTTCACTGGTGATAAGGAGCTTGGTAGAAACCGCTCTCTTGTCAACTTGTTTACTGCTCCCTACCCAGTACATTACTCTTTAATAACCAGTAATAGCAGTAAATCTAGATTTTGGGCATTTATCTGTCATCATCATTTTCTATCATCAGTTACCGGTGCAACAGCTGGCATTTTAAGACCGTTAGCAGAACGTAGTGTACATGACAATATTTTTGTTCCATTGTGAACATTTTTCAGGGCACTACAGTATATTGAGAAAAATGTATACACTCAGAACTTGCACACTTAAAGAAAACGACGGAGGGTCAATATAGTGGACTGCGTAGAAAACAGTGATTTGGGACACAGCCTAAGTCTATGAAAAGTGTACATTAGAATCAGAGAGATTAAGGGAGATAAAGTAAGTCAGCGAACCTGCATATGGTGTATAGTTGAGTAGGTTTGCTTATCTGTGTGTTCTTTGTGTGTGTGTTTTTATGGTTGGGTAAAGCTGTTAATATTATAGCTGCAATGTGCAACAGAAGATAAGAATTTGATACCTGCGCTCAGATTAAAAACATGCTTTGGCACAATACATCAGTTTTGTTTTTTCCTGCTACCAACAAGTTTGACAGCATTTGGTTTTCATCACAGACACACAAACCCAAGCTCAAGACGTGGTTGAAACTTAATGGAAAAAAAAACACCTATACACAGAACAAAAACGTTGTATGATTTCACAAGAAGACATTTCACAAGTGGTTGTTACTGTGTATCTGTGATAAAAATCAGAGTGAGAAAACCTTTGTGTAGGGACCAGACTGCAAGCTCCACCTCTGCACATCCAGCTCAGTCAGCGCCTCTCATCGGCACTGGTTCTCCTGCTCTGCTTTACATTAGCACCACAGCTCCAGCCTGGACAGGTCCACGGCTGTTATCTCAATGATGTTCTAATTCTAGTCAAACAGTTCTGTGTTTGACTCAATAGAGGCAGTGTTAGTCAGGAGAGTCAATATTAGCAGAGCACACAGAGCAGGGCTGGTGTTAGAAGGGAGACAGAGTTATATGTGTGTGTAGTGGTGGGTGTGTGTGTGACAGGATACACGGTTAAGTGTACTCTGTTAGTGAACCTTGACCGTCCGGCTGAGTAATAATAATAATAAAGATAATAAGGAGAGAGAAAGCAAACTCCTGTTTACTTTTACTTTGGTGGCTTCCGTGTTTGACAAGAGTGACATTTGTTTTATCGGCCATCTTTCATGTGGTTGTGATTGTTAGATGTCAGAGCTGCTGCATTCAGCCTCTGCTCCTGACCCTCCTGGCTGAGAGCAGTCTGTGCAGTCGACCCTGGACTTGCTGACAGCCCCACATGAACAGTTCAACACTTCAGCTGAAGGCTGCACTCTTGAAGGAGAGTTTGTTTCACTTTATTCAAGGTCAAACCGCTGCCAATATTAACAGTCTGATTAAGATACTGGTCACTATCAGATTGCATCCTTACTGCATTTATTCCTCCATTATGTAAACGTGGTGTGGATGAATAAACTCAAAGTGAAAGTCGGTACTAGAGGCCATTTTTGGTTTGACTCCACATAAAACATGAAGTGGCATAAAGCATATTTGTGGGTGAATAAAGCTGTAATTACAGAGGGCAGCTGAATAATGTTTGAGTTTTGCCTCATTTGTTAAAGGAAGGAAAGCAAGTAAAAGGAAATTATAAAGCCATCAGCCAACTGCACCTTGTGTTTGTTCAGCATGATTTAATCTCAAGGAGATTCTAGAAAACAAAAAAGAAAAATATCGAGCTGCTGCGTCTGCTAATACCAGTAAAATGACAAGCAAACAAGCAATATTCTGTTATTGATCAGCATGCTAGGTCCATTGATTATCCTAAATCATGGGTCTGGACCCTGCAAAATAAAAGCAATGTATCACTTGTTGAGTTACTAGGTCATGTTGCCATGGAGACACTGCTGTCAATCAAATCTAATCAAATTAAAAACCTGTTTAATCCCAATGAAACAGTCTGGCTACAATCTGTTAAAACTTAAACAGCAGTTTTTTCTCCTAACCTTAACTTGAATTATTATTCATTTGACTCTATAGCGAAATACTTAAAGCAGCTATAAATCAATATTTTTGGAATAACAATGGAACAAATGACTAATGTGAAAGGAGTTGCTCATGGAGGTAAAGATAATACTGGTAAGTGACTCATGGTGAAGCACTTTAATAGCTCTACTAGTTGACACATTAGTACAAAAGTTGAACTACATTACAAACTAGACAGCACCCAAAAAAGCACAAACCTCAGCCAAGGTGGATCAGTTTCTCCATAATGCCATTACACCTGAAAGCAATATTCCCATCATAGTTTGACCCTCATAATATGATTCCTTGACCATGGCAACCTACCCCTGGCATTTGGAATGACGTTTATTGTTATTAGTTTGAAAGTTAATCAAGAAAAACAACAGATGTGAGCACATTTTAAATACAGTCCTTCATAGACACACACAACTACATAATTTAACTGCATGCAAGTCCACTTTAGAGTCAGTTTTCCAATGTACCTCTTGCTACACTATTAGATTCACTCACAGCCACTTCACTCCATGTGCTGGGTAGTGGCCACAAGAGGGCTCACATACAGTCAACAGCCTTTCCAACACTCACAATGGTGACTAATCCTTTATCAGATTACATTTTAGCAATATGCATACGTATGTATAACGTTGTTTGTAGCAGATGTATCTGCACTAACACAAGCAAATTATACATAGGAATGTTTTTTCCCAGTAATATTGATACAGTACTAATCTTCAGGCCACTATCATATCATATTCAGTATTACATACTTGACACAAATAATGCTATAAGGTAGCCCTGAGACTTATATGAAATGAGAAGTTTCATGTCCCCACTTTTCTAGTTGTGTTGATGGCGTAAATTTTAACAACTTCTCAATAAAATATCTCACAGACCAAAACAGACTTAATGGGAAAATGAATACTGGATTTGATACTAGAAACTTAAATTAGGTCAAATGGGTGCTAATTTTGCTACCTGGCTCCTCCACATGTGAATAAGCCACTGTTTACCAAAACAGATTCCATGTCAACTTCAAAAGTTAGCATGTAAATGTTAGTGACCATAAAGTCAATTTTCAGGTGCTTTAATGTAAAGTGCTAGCTTGAATGATACCCATACTTGCACAATTTACAAAAATGTACAAAAAAATTAACAAAATTTTTTTAGACTTGGAAAGTGAATTGTTTAGTTTCACTTTATAATTATCTATTTGAATCAGACAATGTCAATTCAGGCTAAAGGGTAACACAGAAAGCTTCATTTCTTTTATACCTGTCAACAAAGTCTTTAATATACTACCATGAAAATAGTGAGACAGCAGTCATACATTCACCTATAGGCTCCTGATGGCAGAAAATGTCATGTTTAACTGAGCCTGTGGTCTTGTTAGCTGTAATAGTGTAATAGTGTGTACTAGTGTAAACAAACAGCAGCAGTGTAGTTGGTCTTGTTAGCTGTAATAACTAGTGTAAACAAACAGCAGCAGTGTATTTTAAGGTCATCACAAACATCAACCAAAACCTCCCAGTCAGCACAAAGCAGTGGCTCTGATGTGGCAGCACAATCCTCCTATTTAAATCTGCTGACATGAGAAAAAGCAACATTAGCTAATGCACTACTTAAAGGCCATAATCGCTCTTTCCCCTACTGTTAATGAATGCTAATTAGAAGTCTGGGCAGTTTCTGGCGTGTGCTGGCTGCTCCTCTAATGTGCCGTATTGTTCCTCTTCTCGCTCCAGCTCAGCACTAATGCTGCTGTGCCAGCTATTAAAGTCAGATAAGCTATCCATCTTTAGCACTGCCAGCCAAAAAGCCACTAATAGCTTAGACACAAAATTGTTAATTTCCATGGTTTGCTTTCCTTGTGTTCTCTGTCAGTGTATAAACTGGGCAGAGATTCCTCTTTGCCGCTCTGTTGTGCTGCTCATGATCCATTTTCTTACCCACATTTAACAGCCCCAGAACCCCAAAACAGTCAGGGAACCAGGCTGCTATATTTGTGGATGCCTCTTTACAAAGCCCGTTTCAGCACTACACATTTTAACATGGACACTGTCCTGGGAGACGATAGTCAGTGGCCCCTCCATGATAAATGTGCCTGTTAATTTTAAAACTCATATAGCAGTGCGCTTTAAGAGTCCGTGTTAAAATGTGGGCTGTAATAATATGATCTAAAGCATGACACTTGGATGTAATAAAAGTTAATCACAACCACACTTTCAATGAGGATCAGGAGACATATTAGCTGCCACATTATACCCATCCCAGATTCCTGTTAATTTTACACCTGACTTTAAGATCTGGCAGTTATCTATTAGCTAAATAGGCTAGATCGGCCACAAGCAAGTAGGACAGGAATGATATGCTGTCTTGTGCTTTTGTGCTACAGATTTAAAATGGTTGTAGTTAATACATTGATCAAAATATCTTAATTGTTTATTTAAAACTGGGCTGAACACCTAAAGGCTAAGCATGCAACATTTACATTGTACACTCAGTCAATAAGTTTCATGGAACATTAAGTTCCCATCTCTTATGAGCTTAAACACAGGCAGAGGTCCAGACCCAGCTTTAAAACTAAAGGTAACAGAACACAGTAGAAACAGTGTGATAACTCCTTCTGGCAGCTTTATCGCTCCTTTAAGCCCTGCTGTTTTGCTCTATTCTTTATTGCTTTAATTCCTTTATTTGACTTTTTAAATATTTTTCTCATTCTACTTGACTAAAATTTAATGCTTTAATATTGTTTTTGGCTTTTTATTCTTTGTGTAATTTTATTGCCTTTTCTAGCTTACTGAAAAGCACACAAAGTTTGACAAAACAGTTCAACTTAAGGTCGACTGAGTAGCTGTTCTGGGGCTTTCGATTTTATCACATGGTCTTCATCGCCTGAATGTATCCAATTGTAATAACACTATAAAGGTTGAAGTTGTTCTTTAAGTTTTTATTTTTTTCTTGGCATTAGAAGATATGATCAAAAACTTCAGAAGAGCTACTACACTGACCCCGAGGTGAGATTTTGTTTCCAAATGTCATTAAACTATTTAGATGATATATTAACATGGCTATCATTTAGGTCATGTGATGCTCACATCACATCATGTGGAGTGTTTGAACAGTACACTGAACAAATCAGTGACCTACTGTATGTTTTGTTCTGGTGAAGGAGTGACAAGAGAGTCTGTCCATGTTTGTGAGACACACTTTCCAAAATCACTGTGATACATGGTGGTGATTCTAGGAAATGGCCTGTAAAGTCAAACCCATCCACTTCAACAAATGATCTCATCAGCTGAAACAACCTCATGAGGCCTGGGTGCAATTTGTGAGGTGCTCATCCACAGTAATCCAAAGAAATGAATTTAAATGCGAGTGTATGGAAGTGTGAAAGCCACAGAGGATCCAAGTAGTTGTTACTCAGACCAGTCTTTGTGAGAAAGTTCCCTCTAACTGCTGCTTTTCCTCAAGAGACATGAGCTAAAACGACTTCTCAGGCACCCAGATGTTCAGTGTAGACACCTACAGACACCCTCTGTCTAGGTCTCACGTAGACATGGATCTGACACTACATCCATGGAAATGCAAAGAAGAACAATGACTCTGAATGTAACGGCTCCCTTGTGAAACAGTTTGTGTGCATTTTTTTTTCTTTTTTAGTCCACTGAGTATTCAAGAATAAGCTGATACATGAGTGAGTGCAGGCTTCACAACCCCGGATTTTTCATCTGCACACAGATGAAACAGTCTCGCCTTAGAGTGAAGATACCCAGGAAGTAATTCATTCTTACAGTGTGCATGAATTATGGTCTTGTGGTTGTGCAGACATGCCCTGCTCTCAGGCAGCGTGACACAGGAAAAGTGAATTTATAATACAGTGCGACTTTATGACTGTTCATCATGTTTTGTTTGACATGTACAAAAGTGAGGTTTACCATTTCCCCTGACAGTCTGGTGTTACACTTGCAAAGGCTGATGGGTTTAGCAGATCCTAGCATCACTTATACACCATTCAATTGAATGGGAAAGTGTGTCCACACTTTTGACTGGAAGTGTTTACCCTGGAAAGGATTCTGAGTCAGTTAACAAAGACAACTCTCTCCTTTCTACATTACACATGTAAAAGAGTTATTGTATATTTTATGAAACAATACAGAAGCTAATTTCAGCCATATTTAGAATAAAAATCTTCTACCCATTCCTGACATAATCCAGCATTTCTGTTAATGCAGTCTAACTATTATTAGTTCAGTTGTAGCTAACAATTATTTTCATTACTGATTAATCTGCTGATAATTTTTTGATTAGGTTTTTGGTGATTTGATGATTTAATCAACTCATCGTTTCAAATCTGTTAATCACCCCTAATATTTAAAGCCCTTTTCAGACATGGGATGTGTAACATTGCAGGATTCCTCAATCTGCTAAAGTGATGACTGTGATTCAGGCACAGGTCACTTTTACGCTAATGTTCCTTAGGGCTTCACTCAGACATACACATGACTGTGACAGTGACAGCCAGGCTGCATGCGCAATATTTGACATATGCTAGATCATCATAATGAGTATGAGTATATCCGTTAACGTGACTGCATGCAGTTGTGACTTGAAGCTGATCTGTAAAGATTGCTGTCATGACTTTTACTAGAAAGTGACCAGAATGTTAATTTAGACATGAAGCCAATACGCTGTTAGGTATTTTTAGTCAGATAGAAATTGGATAGATACTTTATGTATTAGAAATGTTTAGTGGAGATAGGATGTCTAGTTAGACTGTTAAATGCTTAGTCATGTTTATGAGTTTCTACAGGGTACATCTGGTCAAGGATAACTAGAGAAGAGTTGATGACTGTCAGCAGACAGGGTGTTTAATATTATTATTATGACGTGTATAACTGTAGCCTTAGCCATAATACGTTCTTATGTTTAAGTCACGACATGTATTAGAGGTCTGTGAGAATGTTTTTAGTTACACACCACTTAATCAACAGACACACACACACACGCACATTGATTTGCTTCATGTTTTGACTGCTGCTATGGCCAGCTGCAAAGCTGGTAACAGAGACGTCTCGGTTGATGTTTCTGTGTAGTATGGGGCTAGCCCAACCGAGGGGATATAATGTATAGGCCTGGTGGGTTCAGGGTCTTTCATCTTTCATCTGCCTGCGAGCAGTTTGGAAGTGCAAGATACCTGAGGGTGTAATGTTAATTTTACCTGTGATCCTTTGAATAAATCAGCACTGTTTTGAAGTTACTTGGACTGTCTCGTCTCTCAGAGTTAGCATGGTAACAAGAGCCATAGTCCTACAACGTTCAGATGCCTTTCCTAAAGGAGCTTTACTGAGAGGGAATAAAAACTAGTTGTCATGGTGAATGATCAGCTTTTCAAGGTCATATACACTAAGAAAATTGATGGCAGTAAAAAAAAAATTATTGCCACTGTTTGATTAGATTTGCTGTATAAAACCATAGCAATGCATCCATTTGATGTCTGAAAAACCAAAGCACTGCTGTGCCTAAGTATAGCCTCATGGAGTGGCTGTAAACTTTATTTTTACATTTCTCATCAACTTGCCAATAATAATTTGGCTGGTTAAACTGGATAAACCCTGGACATTTATGCTGCAAGGTAATGAGGGAGTTAGATATTTATCTGACTGCACACATACTAGAGGAAAACCACACTGTACTGACTATGTAGACAAGAAGACAGAGAGAGAAAAAAGTTCACGGCATTCATGGAGCTTTTATTGCACTTTGCAAGTGTGAAATATCACACATGATCCCAGAGGCACTGCCTCAGGCTCTCTGACCTTCTGTCCCATCACGCTCTCCTTTCATCTCTTCACAGTGAGATCATGTTACAGGTTTCACTGTGATTACACCACAAACAAGAAGGAAGAAGCAGCTCAGCAAACTCTTCACACTTATATTTGTTACATGTCAGCCATTAGTCAAGTTGATTGACAACTATGCACCAGCTGGACTGATATGTGAAACTGGAACTAATGTTGCCCTCTAGTTCTTTTCCACTGTATAAAATTACTGACCTGTTAACTGAACTTAGGTGTGTACGATATGGCCCTGCTGTGACGAGTCATTCTCGTTTCCAGCCCGTGTGTTTGTTGTGTTGTGGTTAGCCATGCTGCTAATGTAGCCTACTCTATGTTAAAGGCCCACTTTCTACCACTGGTGTGACTTCTGTGCATACATAGCTACAAATTCACCTCAGAACAGCAATTTCACTGGTTTGCAGCAAACTTATGTTAGGTATTTTTAGTCAGATAGAAATTGGATAGATACTTTATGTATTAGAAATGTTTAGTGGAGATAGGATGTCTAGTTAGACTGTTAAATGCTTAGTCATGCTTATGAGTTTCTACAGGGTACATCTGGTCAAGGATAACTAGAGAAGAGTTGATGACTGTCAGCAGACAGGGTGTTTAATATTATTATTATGACGTGTATAACTGTAGCCTTAGCCATAATATGTTCTTATGTTTAAGTCACGACATGTTACTAGAGGTCTGTGAGAATGTTTTTAGCTACACACCACTTAATCAACAGACACACACACATTGATTTGCTTCATGTTTTGACTGCTGCTATGGCCAGCTGCAAAGCTGGTAACAGAGACGTCTCGGTTGATGTTTCTGTGTAGTATGGGGCTAGCCCAACCGAGGGGATATAATGTATAGGCCTGGTGGGTTCAGGGTCTTTCATCTTACATCTGCCTGCGAGCAGTTTGGAGGTGCAAGATACTTGAGCGTGTAATGTTAATTTTACCTGTGATCCTTTGAATAAATCAGCACTGTTTTGAAGTTACTTGGACTGTCTCGTCTCTAAGAGTTAGCAATGGTAATAAGAACCATATCCTACACTTAAAACTTCAAAAATGTCCAGACTATTTTGTCGTTGTGGAACCACGCTTGCGTTATATACGTATTTGTGTTTTTAACTGTTAGTGAAGCACGACCAGTAGGTTTCAGGTTTGTCTGATAAAATAAATTCTTGATTGGCAAGAAAAATTCCTAGAGTAGACCCAGGTCCGAATTGAAGTGGTCTGAAGTGCTCATACTGCTTTAGAGGAAAAACAGGCCAAGATGTCACTTTTTTTTTTTGTAAATGTGTTCCGCTTTAGTCATTCAATTGCCTCCACATTCTGTTTCAAGCCCTTCAAGTTCTGCTGGGTCATGGGTATTGGAAGCTCCAGGTTATGGCCATAGCATGTGGATTAATGTGCCTTCAGGCTTCTGCAACCTTTTATGCAACCTCTAACACAAACATGAGGGGGAATGACCCAAAGCTGTTGCAGTACTTTCTTGAAGAAAATCTGTCAAAATTGCATCCGAGTTCTTCTGCCAGCAACTTCTTGTCCTGTCACTCTTCACCCAGAGGTGATGATTGCACAAAGCAGCACCAGCCTGACACAACAGTACGTAAAATATAAACCTGACACTGTGAGTTAAATACCACAGAATACTTGAAGAACTGTCACTCCTCCTCACACAGAAACAGCATCTACTGAAACCTGTAATTGTCAGCCATTTTCCAGTGATGTGCCTACAGGGCAGGGTGGTAACTGTGTGGACTGACAGGTGGTTGAGCGGTTAGCTGTAAGTCATACATCTCTTCCCAAGTAGAGATGTTGACACACACCCACACGTAACCCTTTCTCCACCCTGCACTGCACCGACACAGCCACTAACAAACAACTTAACGCACTGTGGAATGTGGCTCAGCACTAAAGCAAAGGGAGAACAGGTTTTAATGAACCACAAACAGCCGCAGGACTCTGGGGTGCCAGCACCTCAAATAACAGTGACTGTTATTTTCATTCCTTCTTTGGCGCTATCATTTGTCAGGCAATCTGACTGTTGCCAAAACAATGGCTTGTTATCAGAGGAGTGATCAGCATGTGCAAAGCGGAAGGTTTGCACGGCTGAATTCTCACAACAGGCCTCACGTTTAGGTCAAGTGCTACAGGTGTGAGCATTCCATCACAGACCGGGGACAGATGGACACAATGAGCCTCATTCACCGATACCTTCCACCAGGTTTCGTCTTAAGGTGTTCTTAATTTGATTCCAAGAAAGGTCCTAAGAAAAGTCTACATTTAATTGATGAACATAATATGTCGCACCCATGTTCTTAAAATAATGAATCCCATTATGTTCATAAGCTGAAAGGGTGTGCCAGTCATTCCTATTTAGCATAGGTAAATGCCCCACCTATCCCCTATAAATGGGCATGAGACTACAGGGCTGTGTGTGCACACATAAATTGAAAAGTTGAGAACAACAAACTAGCCATCACATTTGGTAGCATTAGTAGCAGATTTTTTAAAAAGATGCACGAGATGCTGTTACTCCTTCAGTGAATGAGGTAAAAGGAGAAAGATGCACAACTGATGAAGTTTAAAAAAAGCATGATCTGAAGCAAGAATAAAAACAAAAAAGCAAAAAACAAAAGTGAGACACTGACCAGTGGAGGAGGGCAGGCTTGCCCAGAGATATCTGAGGTGGACTAGCACATCAGGTGAGCCATCAACTGAGCCCCCATGTGTGCACACAGCTCCTTCCTGTTCAACTGCCCCATGTTTGTAATCCTGGGCAACAAATGCTTACACAGATAGCTTCAACACTGGCCACAATCTCCAAGATACTAAAAGAAATTAAAAACAAAGATATGCACTTATACATGTTTGGATTTTAAGTGATGCATATCTTAATTCTAACCTACAGTATAAATAATCACACTGTAAAAGTCCATTTCATTTCAAAGCCTATTTATAAACTAACAATCAATTGCTTTGTGCAATTTTTAGTGTAGTGTTAATCAATTGTAAAAGACCATAATGTTTAATAATTATTTAAAATATTACTGTATTATACCATTATGCAACTGCAGAAGTAAATGAACACTTATTTCACACAAACGTCAGCACTCAAATGTACGTAGATTCTGTTCTTGTCTTAGAACAAATCCGAGATTAGAAAACATTGGTGAATGTCAGAATGCTTATGAAAACTGCGCAAGTGGGTTTAAAGAAGAAATGTGTTATTAGTTGGTGAATGAGACCCATTGTCCTGTGAATGAGAGTAGGAAACAGCTGCACCTCTGAGGCTTAGGATTCCTGAGATAAGGATTACCTGTGAACCAAAGGTCAGACAAACAAATATCGCTAACAATCTCTACTCTGTCTCCTTTATCCTATTATAGCAACTCACAAATAGAAGGCATGCTGTTCTTTAATATGACTTCTGACAGAGATTATCTGGCACCTTGTTGCACCTCTTAAAGACTTAATTGCTACCTGTCACAGAACAGGAATCTCCCCTCTTTTACAAGGCTCATTATAGCCAAGAGCATCAGTCTTCTTTGTGGTGTAACTCATCAACTTAAAAGGGTGGATAAGTAATCTGGCAGATGAAAGATAACAGGGAAACACGTGAGTCAATGCAACCAGATATAGAAGCAGCTTGTGGTAAATTTCTTTGTGTATTTCTGGGTGGTGCTGCACCACACCGTTTTGCCCCGAGCGCAAAAGAGCACAGCAAGTTTAAGCAGCGAAGAACCTGACAAGAGGTATCCAGTGGTGTTCCCTGCTGCCTTGCCTGCCAGGCAAGTGGAAGGGAGGTGGCGTCACGTCCAGGGGAGTCAGCTGCTCCACGCCCTGAATCGCTCCTCTGTTCATGGTGATGGTGGAAAGCTCACGGCAGCATTTCAGAGGTGAGTGATTTACGTGTCAGCTGTTCATCAGTGTGCCATTCTGAATGCCTGTGCCCCATGTCTAACAGCTGACAAACACATTCTTTTTCTGTCACAGTTGCATTTATGGCCTAACACAATTCTATTAGTGCAACCAAGACCATACAAGGACATGAAGGTATCTTAGTCAATCCAACAGGGTGACTATGAGGATGTAGACATCAGCACTGTAGCAATGACAAAGAGCAAACTAAATTGAGCTAAACTGTTCGAGAACAAAACTTTTATCTGCTGTTTTATTACCATTTACATTCAGCCATAACCAAATTCTCTTTATATGATGCATGATCTCCTTAAAATGAGCCAAGGCTCAGAAGTAGTTTCTAAAGTTATTGATATTTGAAACCTCACCATTAACCCAAAGCAGCACACTAGAAGAGTGTAACCTTATTTCACGCTCGCTCGCAAACAGTGCTGAGAATTTGTGAGACAGTTAGTGGCCATCATTAATAATGGCCTAGGCTGGGCTGACAGCTGCTGATTGGAATGAAGAGCTGCACTATAGTAGACAGCTACAAATTTTCCTGACAGCCAGGTCTCCATTACTGGGCGTCAGCTGCCAAAACAGCAGTAACCAGAGATGGAGAGAAAGCAGGCTTTCTCACCACAACTTTATTATTGCACCAGATACACTTCTCAAACAACTACTATGTTCATCCATTTCTGGGGGACATTTTTTAAGAACAAGACTGGTGTACTTTCAACCACTTGTTGAACCTTAACCTTACAGTTAACTCCTGTCAGTTAACTCAAGTCCTTTTTACAAAGAGATCATGACAAACTGCTTTTTTGATTTACACTAAAGGCTGGCAAGCTGCTGCCCGCATGCTCATTTTACACAGCTGCCAAGATGCTGGTACTAGAGGCCTATCGTGCTTATTGTGACATCTGACGTGACGTGTAGCATGCGTCGAAAGAAATGCCAGTAACACTATTCTCTTCAAAACAATTGTAATGGCAGATGAACAGAGTACGGATGTGCTCATGCTTTGGCTAGTTCTGCACTTACGCAACATGATTTCGACATAAGCAAAGTTGTTATGCACAGTAGTGGTATTAACTGTTCGTATTAATTCCCAGGTTAAAATGACCAACTTTAATTTCACAGTGGTTAATTTCCCCTTCCTTGACAACTGTACAGGGAGGTGTGAATTTTTATATAACTCAACAGTTTAAATTATATTAAGACTAAATGTTATGCATAATTAAGAGCGTGGTCGCTTTAGCTATATTCAAACATGAAACGGCAACCCCGTCTCCTACAAATTAGGTTTACATATTGCTAATTTGTATCAGCAAATATGATACAAGAGAAACA
This sequence comes from Monopterus albus, assembly GCF_001952655.1. NCBI lineage: Eukaryota > Metazoa > Chordata > Actinopteri > Synbranchiformes > Synbranchidae > Monopterus > Monopterus albus. The sequence goes on from NW_018128098.1 coordinate 181,964, forward strand.
CATTTCCTCTCCAAATGCATTTTCATCAACATAATGAAGACATTTTCAAAAGCACCTCGTGGGGTTTTTGACTGCTAGGAAATCTGAGGAGCCATGTTTTTATAGGTCCCCATTTTGTTGCTTCTTGTGCACAAGTGTCCTCACAGACGATGTGATAATTACCTTCTGCCAATGGTTTCACACTATTCCACTGATCTACTGGTGGCAGTAACATGACAAGAAACAACAATGTGCCAAGCAAAGGTGGAGAAGAAAAAGACTGCTAGTAAACAGATGTAGAAAACTAAAAATCTGCATAAAGAAAGTGCACTGAAAATGTTTGCCAGACTTGAATGAATCTTGGAATGTACTTAATCCTGTAATGTTGAATGAAAACAAAAACTCTGCTTACTAAAAAAAACTCCACAAGGCATCTTTAATGAATGTATCTGAAAGACATTCACTGACAACACATTGCATTTGTAGCAATTATGCAACAATACACCATGATTATGTCGTTTATGGTTATGTTTAGTCATTCACAGTTTTTTTTTGTTGAGCTTAGGGAAACCTTGTGGCCTGTGGTTAAATATAGAAAGGAAAAAAATCAATACTGACTTGAACCATGAGACATGCCATGTATAATTTTACAGTGTTGAACCAAACCCAAATATTTTATTTAGAAGCTGAAACATAAAGGCCAGATGTGACGCGTAGTTTCCAGTGTCTGCTGACCACCTCCCTACAAAAACAGAACACTTCTGTCTCTGGAATACATGTTGCCAGCGTACATAATCAAGGCAGTAATTATGTTTCCCTCAAAAGGTACTTTGCAAAACACATTTGAAGTATATAAATTATATGAGACATGATTGGAAACTGATGAAGTATTTGCTGTTTCTGAAGGACTTGCATTGTTTCCCTCTGTCTTTACTTAGGTCCAATGAAAGCAGGACAGAGACATCTTGGCCAAAGGCAATGCAGCCAAGGAGAAATACTAATTTCTTTGAAACTTAAAAGTAGATTTAATATCTACAGTATGTGCAAAATTTCAGTGGGCCATCGCAAAATAATGCAGAGATTTAATCAAAGAAATACACATTTGCATAACTTTGAAAAAGGAAAAATTATAGATGCCAGGGAAACCTTCAAGCCTTAGTGTTTCCCACCAGGCAGAGGCTCTGCTAAGGCATGCATCATGTACACTTACAGTGTGCATATTATTTGCTTATGACAGGGTCCATTATGGCAAGAAGCCCAAGTTTCACTAAATCTTAAGCTGTCTGATCATGTAACTGTACTTGTACACATGAGGAGGGCAGGCACAGCTTTTTTACAGTGGGGGAAGTAAAAGTGAAAGTCTGTGGCCTTGAACAGTTTGATCCCCTGTAATGACAGAGGGCTTTGGTATGGGTCAACCTGTCAGCGCTCCACTTCCACTGATCTCAGCTTGTCCCCACTGCAAGGCATGTGAACATCGCCATCCACACGCAGTCTCAAACACACACACACACACACACACAGAATGTTTGGACAAATCTCTCTGAGCGTGTCCTACTGTCCACTGGGGAAGCTACAACAACTGTTTTGAACTAATTGAAATATCAGTTGATATCAGTTGTTTTTCTGAATGGGACCATTAACTCACTGTCAGTTCTGAAAAATATCAGGGACACTTAATTTTAGCCAAACTTCTGTCAGCCCTGAAGAGATGCAGCAGCACATTAAAAAGATTCACTTCTCAAGCTTCCTACTGATGCTGTTCTACACATAAACTTTGTGAGCATTCTCCGGTCAGAGTACAGGGCAGATGAGATTAGGTATCAGAGCCGTGTAAATTTTAGTGACACGAGTAATCACCGATGCCTTATTTATTCAAGAAACTCAGTTTCTCATCCTGTACCAACCGAACAAACAACAAGCTCACAATGCCCAGCAAGCACATACAGTACACATGAACATGTATACACACTGCAGAGCTTTCACGGGAGGTGGCAGACAACCAAGAACGGAAAGCTTCATTTTATAGCTGCCTCTTCCTTGTCAGCTTTACTCCTGGCAGCAATAAAACACTCCATAATAAAAGGCACTATCCCAGAGAAGCAGCAGGACTGCAGCTATAGATAATCCACTCAGCTCACATGGCTCACACAGCATTTGCATTTCTTGCCCCAGAATTCATTTTGTAGGTTTACTTCAGTGTTCTCTGGCTTTAAAGCATAATAGAAAGCAGAGAGCTTTGGCTTAGCTGCTGGATCAACATGAACAAAGCAATATCGTGACCTTAGCTATAAGTGGGGCAGCAAGCTGGTTAATTAGCACCTACTACATTATCTAAACAAGACCTTTAAAGAGAAGACATAATTAAAAGTCCTGATGAAAACTAATAGGGGAGAAAAGCTGTCAAGCAACAAATTAATGTGTATTTTTGCTTCATGTAGACACTAGTTACTGCAGTTACTCTGTAATATAATGAGAAAAAAGTTGCACCTACTTCTACTCACTATACAGTTAAGAAGCAAACACAAAAATGGCCAGAAAAATGAATTAAAAGTAATATATCGCTCATGAGGCATAACTACACATTGTCTGTGTTTCACTGTCTCCCACTGGCTCTAAATCATTCACCACAATTTCTGCCTGAACTTGTACCTCCACAGTCAAGGTTACTCAGACGCATAGCAGAAACAGGCATCTGCCATTATAGCCAGCACAATCACACAATATTAATGACACAGGATGCCTCATCTGGAGCTGCTTCCTGTCTGCTGGGCCCCCCAGGACAACCTGGCTGCCTGGAGCTAGCTGCACTTCTCTGGGACATCTGCTCTTCTCCTCTGGGTGTAATGCAATACAGTCGTCCACAGTAGTCATTAGTCAACTAATCCATTAGTCTGTCAACAGAAAAATAATCAACTGTTTTGTTAATCAGTTACTGGTTAAATAGGTTGAGGATTTGTGGCTTCTCTTTGTCTTATTTGTATAAAAGCATGGCGTATTGAATATGTTCAGATTTTCAGCGTGAGCTAGGGAAACAAGCTGTTTTATAGGCGTTTGCAAATTGTGAGAATGATCCCAATCCCAAAGATGTTCAGTTTATAATGGTATAAAACAAAACAAAACAAAACAAAACAAAAAAAACAGCACTGACATTTGAGAAGCCAGAACTAGTGAATGACTGGCAATAAATCAGCTTCCATAACCGCCAGCAATTTTTTTTCTGTCAATCAGCCAATAGATAAAATCACTGATGTAAAAAAAATGATCACAACAATTCTCAGTACTAATAACGTAGAACTGCAACAAAATTTCAATAATTACCCTTTAGTCTGTAAAATGTTAAACTAGAGAAAATGTCCATAACATTTTCCCAAAATCACAAGGTCATGTCTTCAAACTGCTTAGTTTGTCCAATCAAGAGTCCAAAACCCAAAGAGCTTCAGTTTACTATCATACAAGACAACACAAACCGGTCAATATTCACACCTGAGAGGCTGGACCCAGAGAATGTTTTGTTGCTAATTACTTTTCTGTCAATCAAGCTCTTTAGTACCTTTCAGGACACTGTAAACCAGTGTACAGGAACCAGCAGGTGTCATTCTGTGAGGCACAAAAGGACAGTGGATCATTTGTGGCATTGTGAGAATGTAGATAACACGGTCAAGTAAAAATATCTGTGCCTTTGTCACCTTAGGATGACAATTTTTTTTATATCCTAATGCGTGGAATTTGGAGGCCCTTGTAACAGCCCAAAATGAGACGGTAATGGTAGGTGTGGCCTGAGGGAGCAAACTCAAACGAGGCAGCAGCCCTGATTCAATGTAGCGTGAAACTGCTGTTAGTCGTAGATTGCCATGACACCAGCTCTCATCATCACTACCTGGATATGCACGGCGTTGTTGTCAGATCAATGCAGGCACAGGGGACGGCCACTCACGACTGCCAAAAATTATCCAAGAAATGGAATGTCTGATCACTCTCTAAATCTGAGAGGAGCAGAGAAATTGAGCTCTGGCTGTTCGACTTTATGGATGTTACAAATTGAAATGCAGATGCCTTATTAAGGTGCAAATTGAAAGGAAGAAATATTCAATTGAGTTTATTTTCCTGTTTCTGATTTGAGCATGAAAAATAAAGGTGAGATAATATTTGAATTTCAACACGACAACAGTAAAAGCTGGGAGCATTTGATGAACAGTGTCCTTTGTTTTGCCACCTTCCAGCCTCTCAAATCAGACTAGCCTCTCATCCCTGTGTCCTTCTGGCAAGTATTGCTGGGTTGCCAGTTCCTCTAGCCGTCACCCGCTGCTCTGTGTGCCGAGGGCTCCAGGAGTGCAGGTGCACAGCCTGCCTGCCCGCTACAGGTGGGCCCAAGAGACGGAGTGCTCACATCTCACCCTCCTCAGGGCTCATTAAAACCTTCAGCTGTTCCTCTCCCTTTTCCCGCTCCTCCCTCCTTCAGCCTCACATGACTGCTCACACCATGCTGATCACACCAATCATGCTTTGATTTAGAGTATTTACACCATCTTCCAGTCCCTATTGTGGCTACAGGGAATCTGAGGAATGCCCCTCCCCACCCTGCCCTTAGTTCAGCCAGCACCCTGCTAAATGTGAGCCAATCAGTGGCAGTGGGTGGAGTGCCAAGCCACAGGGCACCTCTTCCCGTTGGCAGCCTTCCACGCGGTGGCTCTGATCACAGCACAGTGTTAACACGTGACCTGGCCCTGCAGCCCACAGTAATTGAGGTTACATCCCAGGCAATACCTTGATGAATAATTAAAAGGGCAGAAACAGAACTCAGAGTGACTTAGCCAGCGCCCTGGGGTCTAATAATGTGCTTGGACTCTATTAGGTAATCTATCCACTGGTGCCAGTTAGCACACACACACACACACACACACACACACACACAACAGAGCCCTGAAAAGGACAACACAACAATTTCACTGTCATTGTGAGGGCAGAGTGCTGGTTACGGCTCTGCAGGAACATGATGAAGAAATATTTCAGGGTGAGTGGTGGGCACTTATCTTGCCAGTGATTCTGTCTGGTATTATGTGATGTACAAAGATAAGAACTGTGTAATTATTCAGTGTTTCAAATCAGATTACAAGTAAATAAAAAATAAACTACTTGATATATTATATAGTATATTTGTGCACTGGTGCTGTGAGAATGTGTGTGTTTTTGCATAAGGTAACAAGAACTAGTTTGTGACCTTGACCACACTGAAACCTGAGCGTGGAAACACTAGCCCCAATTATAAGTTGTCATTAAGCCTGCCAAGGTGACAAAGATGTACCTTCATACAGTACCAGCCGTTAAAACCACAGCATCATTCACAGGGTAACAGAGGTCATTCACACAATGCTTAAATGCAACTTGTTTTACAGACTGAAACCACGGGTATAAGATTAGAAACTGCACATCAAACAGAATCATTTCTGTGGTGGAATCTCTAGTGACAAAACACAGCAAAAAAACACTCATAAATAACATGTTGGCTGTAAATAAAAAGAGACAGAACAAAGAATATGTAATTACAAAATAAGAGAGTTAGTTAATTGTGAGCTAAAAGATTGTGTCAGCATGCATTCTCCGATACAAATACAGAATAATCACAGGATCAGTGGCATCAGGCTACAGAAGGTGTACTAAAGTATACCAGGGCAGATTTATATAGACACCACTGTGTATATCCACTGAACCAAACTGCTGTTTACATGTTCTGTGGGTTCAGTATGTAAGAGAAAACTTTCCTCTGACAGGCCCCTGTTTGTCACAGCTTCGGCAGTGAGCAGAGGGGAGCTGCCAGTGCAGAATAATTAAGACCTCTGTGGATGTGACAGGGTCACTAGGAGGTATGCAGCATAGCAAAGCTCCCTCTTCTCAGCTGCTTCCTCTGTGAGCTGTCACGGCCGCTGCGTATTTATAGCAGCATGGCGCGGCGCTCTCCTCTCCTTTCTACCTCCCAGACAGATGTCACCTTCAAGCCACCATCTCTGGGACGAAACACAATGCTTTCAGCAGCCTAACAAGCCACACACAGCCAATCAACAGAACAACAGGGAGTCTGAGGACGACATCAGTGTTGCTTCATTCATGCTGACTTTACCAGGCGGGCAGACAGCAGTCCGCCTATCCCAATGGACCGGGCTTCTTACATAACAGCATAAGCCAGAGCTAGTCGGTGTCTGCTACTCCAGAACAATACTTCAGCAAGCACACAACCCCATAAACCTATTTAAAATAATTCAGTTCACTTCTCATGCTTTTGGGTACAAGTATGAGACTTTTAATTTGATTCCATCAATAAATAATAGAATTCAGTGCTGTCTAATCTTTGTGCACTGTAAACATGCCAGACATGTTCTCACAGCAGACAACAGAAAGATTTCCAAACTCATTTACATTTCAAGACAAAATTATATTTAGAGAATAAACATGGGGAACAGTGGAATATCTTATGGGTATTTGTGTGTGTTTAAAATGTAGCCGCGTGTACGTCTGTGCCTCAGATAAGAGACGTCTGGGGCCTCAGTAATGTAAGCCTGGCTAACTGAATATGTTGACATAGCTTTAATTCAACTTGATACCAGACACCAGTAGTCTGTCTGAGCCTCTGAGCACAGGGGGTGTTAACCTCTCAGAGACTCTCAAAATACACAAACACTGAGCACGACTGGCCAGGAGGGATTAAAATAACTTTTATTAGTGCCATGCTCATATACTGTTGTTTCCACGGCTGCCTTGGGTCAGCAATATAACGTATGCAAACATAGCAAAGCACCAATTTAATGATGAGTAAACCTTGTGCTTTAATGACCTATTAGACATGTTTTTGTAGATATGATTACAGTCACATTTAGCCCAGTACGAGCTCTCTGCTCTGTGCACCAAAGAGGCAATAAAGTTCAATTACAGCCTACAAACACATAAACATCTTGTACGGGTAACAGATGGAATTTATGAGCGTGGCTATGATTTGATCTTTTAACCTTAAACAGATTGCTAATGTGTCAGACTATCTGCCCAGTAGTGTGTTCTCAAGGCTAGGGTGGCACTGCCTGAGCATCTGGATGAAGTGTTGGTTACTCAATATGAGCGTGTCTTGCAGGTCATAAGCCTGCCACTGCCAAAGTGGGTTTCTTTTACTGCCACAGTGGTGATAATCAGCTGATGCTGGCTGTCAGTTGACATGGCTATGGACAGACTCAGAGGACACACAATCGGCCTGCTGACAACTATCTCTAACCCCAGCTGCTCTGACGGCTCCTCTGTCAAATGGGGGAAGTGGGGGGGGGCAACAGGGCCCTGCTGAGGAGGAGAGAGGTAGAGAGTCTTTTGAGAGCACACATTTCAGCACATTGCTACATTGCTGTGCGCTACACTCCTCTCAGCAGATACTTCCCCATCCCTGCAGGCACCTGCTGGGGCACAGGCCCCGTGATAAGTCAACAATCAGGTGCTACATTGTTTAAGAGCATTAGCTCAGATTAGACTGCTACTGTGAGATTATAAAAACATATATAAAATCTGTTAGAGACAAATGACATCATCCTAGATAAAACCTAAATGGCATCATAAGCCAACCCAAGAGCTGTCCTCCACCCCTAAAACCAGAAAAATCAATTAACACCATTATACAATAATAACCTCTTTGTTTTCCAGAACACCCCAGACTGTCACATTGAGGTACTTGTACTTCATGTGATTATTTTCATTTTACAGTATGTATGTACTAGAGCCCAGCTATTACTAGATATTTTGAAGCCAATACAAATATAAGTTTTGAGAATTCAATACAATGGCAAGCAAAGTGTTACAAAAACAGCTTTGGTCCTTCTGCTAACATAGGATTAATACGCCATAGTAACATTTAGTTATTTTGAGTGATATTGATATTTCTCCCTCTCATTTATGCCCTAAATGATGAGACCTTGAGTACTTTTATCAGGTTTTATTGTGCAGCCTCATGTCATTTTTGTTAGTGTGTTATCTTGCTGCTAAACAAATCTACCTATAGTACAAATCAAGTAACCTAACCAAAGTTTTTTGTTTGTTTGTTTTAGACAAATGTGTACTAAAAACAGATATTTTTATAAGAATGCCTTAAATTTAATTATTAATAAACAGGATATATATCTACTGGGAAATTTGACAGTTAAAAAAAACTTGCCAGCGCTCTCTGACTCATTAACTACCAACATATCCTTGGCATTTCTGCACTGCGGTTTCTTGTTACGTTTTGGCCACCATGTGTGACAACACCAGTAAAACTTTATTAAACTGCAATAAATGGTTAGTTCTGGACATTAACATCTTACAGCTTATAAAATGTCCTGCCATAAATTAAACTAGCCTAAAGTAGGTAAAGCACCGGAAATTCCTCGACCAACTATAAGATTAAAATCCTGTTTATGTATTATTATTATTGGTGGTGTTGTTCTTGCCAATTATTATTATTATTATGCTAAAACTAGACTGAAAGGGGCTGTTCTGCATATTTTACATTACTTGTACTTAAGTAAAATGTCTCTGCACTCAGGTGGCAGTTTTCATTTGGATTCAGCAAAACGAGGAGTTGGATAATGTTCCCAGCCGTAAATAACCCTGCTGCATCTACAATTTAAATATAGAAATGGGTCCTAGTGCTTGGAAAGCTGTGCGTTGGCTTGAAAAGTTCAGGCCCATAAAACAGTGTAAACTTAACTGTCCCTGTCCCTTACAGACATGGTACTCATTGTGCGCTGGCATGCTCAGATGTTCCTACTTCACCACACATGGGGCAGGATGACAAGCTGACGCTGGGAGTGTGTGCTATCCCCGGGGGTTGACCCCTTGGTTTTGATGGGCAGGTTAATGGCTCAACCAGAATCTTCTTTCCAAGTAATGCGCTCATGTCTGTCAGAGCAAAGAGCACCTGGCAGCAGGAAAGAAAGTCAGCTTTAAGTATTAGATCCTCATAGGTGTCTCTGCCATTTAACAGCACACCAGACTGTCTCACTTTAGATGCTCATTAGTAAACCAAGGACTTGTTACTGTGGTGCATGAATGAACAAGACATACTTCATGCAGTACGGCCTTATGCTGTGATTACACTGATTGACCTGCTGCTTAAAGAGCCTCTTACTGACACACAATGAGGCATAAAACACGTTTTCATAAACACAAGTAATTGCAATCTTGATTCCTCTACTCTTAACATCAGCTTTCATTCATATAGCAAAGGACTGAAATGTTATTCTGATGGCTGCTTGTGTGGATTCAATGGGAATGTTATACTGAACTGCTGAACGATACACACAAACACTCACACATTTCCCCAGTCTCTGCCAATTGTGAGTACTGAGGTGTTGAGTGTTGATGTATGCATATCCTCTCACATCCAGCAGTTAAATTGCTATTGCAGAGGCCTGAAGTGCACTGCTCTCAGGTTCCCTTTGCCTTACTTTGCTCTCAGAATGAATTAGGACTCAAGTCACCACTGATTAAAAGAAAATCATTTAAAATTAGCATCATTTCTTTGTGAACTCAAAAAGGGGCACTCCCTGTATTACCACCTACTTTCGTTCCAATTTTACCAAGAAAGAAAGGCAACCTACTGTAAGTGCTTCCTGTGGTCTGTGACCTTTGTTAGTTCATGAACACACAGCACTGGCACAGCTGACCAAGGCAAAATGTCACATTTCTAATGAAGACGGAGGAGAATTTGTCATAGCGTTGAATAAGTAAATTCACTTGCAAGAGCAGATCCTGAAGCCCAAGGCTAATTGCAGCCTTTTGGTCAGATGATCACTGCCTGCAGTGCCAGGCTAACCCTCTTTTATCTTCATATCCTCAAACTTTCCTTTAACCCTAATCTATCACCTCAGTTATCCTGCATGATTAATCAGAGGCCTTAAATAACCAAGGCAGGTTTGATTAATCAAAACGGGCGAGGTGCTGAGATCTGGCCCTTCAGTGAATGTGCGGAGCAAGCACACACCTTGTACTTCTGTGGCCACTGCCATCTGTCTCCCAGTGCAGCTTGCTCCTCCACCCCCACATGACTATGCAACTACTTTTTTGACACATATAACACAGATGTCTTTCTGCCACAGGAAATCCTGCATCATAGAGACTTAGCAGACAGTTTTGGGAAGCAATCAGAAGATAAAATTACATCATGCATCAAAGGCAGAAGCCTCTCTTGGATCATCAATATGTTTGCACTGCAAATTTATATTTTACTGCACAACATTCTAACCTAAAAGGAAATAATATTACCTAAGCCAGCATGTTAACTGTCTGACCCAGTGAGAGCTGAGACAGCGGCAGAGAGGTCTACTAATGGTTTCTCTTGTGCAGATGCCCTAGTGGCAGACAGACAGGTTAGACAGGTGGCATACATTTGGGCTACGGTAAATCTTTGTTCTTTTGGCAGTGAGCACGCCTCTTCCCAGGCGGCAGTAAATGTGAACTAATACTGTACGCCTTTCACTCTGAAGGTGAGATGAGAAATCGCTCCCTGGAGAAACTGAGCAGGAGATTGTTAAAAAGAGGACTCATGTCTGTGGTGTGCGTCTGAGTTTATGTGCAGATGTACACTCAGCTGGCAGTTTATTAGGTACACCTAGCTAAACTACTGCTGATGTAGTTTGTGGCACTGTTGAATTTTTTTTGTGCTATACTGACAAGCGTTTGTCATTTTGTCCACCCCATTTTTAATCAATGAGATTAACAGAAACAACTCGCTGTATAATGCAGTACAGTTCATGAGTCTCCAATAAGACCTCACGGTTGAAGCAGCACCAAGAGTTTCAACAACTGAACATTATCACCTTTATCAAGGAGGATTTATTGCAGGGCTGTTATATTATACAGCATTAGTTTTAGCTAAGCGTTGATATTGTATGTTCATATGTTGTATGCACATTTCAGAGACTAAGCAAACCCCAACCTACTTTACTTCAATCAAGCAGTAACAGAGGCTCCTGTCAGGAGTCTCTGTTCACAGCTTCCTGATTGATAAGTGTGGATGATGGGACAAGCAGCCAACCCCTGCTGTTTTTACTCAGTAGTCATGGCTCTGGGTCTTAAGTTGATTTACAAATACACCATCTCTATCATTGTTATCCGTGGTGTTTCCACAGATACATACATGCTATAGATCAGCTGTTCCTAACATGTTATGCCCTGCAACCATCAGGAAACATCAAATATAAACAAAGCTATATTTTATATTATTATTTTCTAAACCAGTATTTATTTTGTGGCCTCTCAGGTTAATTTCCTGACCACTTGAAAAGTTCTCAGCCTCCTGGTTGCCAATCACTGCTGCAGACTTTTGGCCCACATACAAATACTGGCACCGCCTATGTCTAATGATCACAGACCTAGGTTTGATCCTCGTGGACCTACTGTAGTTCCAGCCACATCCTCATGTAGTCTCTACCTGCTTGTCACATTTGGCCAGGTTCCCAAATGGAACGTACTGTATATAGCCAAAAACTGTGGAGGGGCAGATTAATGTTTACATTTCCCAGGTAATAAGAGGAAAAATGCTTGACATTATACTGTGTGTGGTCAAGGACTCAGAGATTGGGATAACGGTATTTTGGGATCCTTCGATAAGCATTTTGCACTCACATTAACCAAGAAATCAAACACTTATAAAATATGCCTTAGGAAATGCCAATGTTTATTTTGCCCCTCTGGAAAATGTAAGAAAGATCAATATTCCAATACAAGGTCAGAAAGACTATAACACAGTCTGTAGGTGCTGCATCACTCTGTGATGTCTTTTATGACTCTATGCTATGCTGCAGGTATGTTCTGAATATATTTTATTTTTGAGTTTTATGTATTTTAAAAGTCCTTTTATGGACAGATTCATGCTATATGCTTGGCCCTTTAAAATCAAAAATTAGTAAATAAAATATCCTGCAAAATAAAATAATATAAACACACCTGTACACATTTGTGGGTGTATGGACATTATCCCTAACCATGCTAGTGTCTATCGTGGCTCTGTGTGGACAGTGGACCTTATCCTGCCAAACCATGCCAAGTGTCCTTGGTGTCATTTATGATCACCATTGAAAAACAATTTGCTGAATCGTGAACATTATTCTTCTAAATATCTGCTCTGTCACTGTTTCCACATATGAAGGTCCATAAAATAGGAGATATGCACATCTAATCACTGTATTTAATCTGTTTTGGCTTCAATTTTGCATACGTATCTTGTATGTACAGTATAACTGGCTAACCTGAGAAGGTGCCAAATGGGCAAGGCCAGCAGTATGGTGCGAATGTACTTGCATAAGCCAGGAAACAACAACCCAATTTACTTTAATATCACAGACAAAACCACTTAAAATGACAAATCAGAGGTATAATGAATGTCATGTAATAACCTAGGGCTTGTTCTGCACTAGACATAAGCCTCTCTATAATATTTTAGTGCTACATTTTCCACCAATCTAATAATTACACCATATAGTAGCCTATAGATATCAAAAACTGTGCATTTGTATACAGGCTTTAATATGAGAAGAGCATCTTTAGCCCATCTTCCTAATTACACACTGATGAAATGTGACAGAAATGCTCCTGCGCTGAACGGTAGCACATTATTACCACCGCCTTTCATGTTTCAAGACGATAAACAGGAGCTAACCCAATGCACCGAGACTTCCTTTCCTTTTCCCACTTTGTCTTGTTTCCTTGCATGAGCAGCCTATGTAAGGTCAGCTGATGCAGAGCTTTTTTTTTTTTGTCTTCCTCACAAGCTAGGACAAGATCAGTTTCATTTCCTGTCTAATCTTTGGTCTCTCACAAGGCCAACTGTGAGATGGGTTTTAGTAGATACTGTAACTTCAGGCTTGTACCACAGAGAATAGCTCAATTACTGTCAGAAAAGCAGATATGAACTGTTGATTTATGAGAAGTCATACAAAGATGATTAAGATACAATTTTCATTCACACACCGTACTGCTTCAGTTGATGAAAGGTAGACGGGTGACAAATTAAAGGGAAAACCTGAATAAATGAGTGGTCTCTTCCAGGATAACAGTGCTCCTTTCCATAGGGCACCAGGTGTCACTGAAAATTTTGAAGAGTATGAAAATGAGGGGAATCATATGATACGGCCTTTACAGTCACCAGATATCAACCCAGCTGAACACCCGTGGGGGATTTTGGAGTGACCACCATCATCAAAACACCACGAGGGACTATCTTTTGGAAGAACAGTTTTCATCCCTCCAATAGAGTCCAGAGACTTCTATAATAAAAAAAACAACAACACTGAAACTGTTCTGGTCGGCCATGGCGCCAAAACACCTTACTCCATTTATTTGTCACCTGTCTGAATATTACACATCTGATCTGTAGTTTTGATTACGATAAAAAAACGTACATCTTACCTGTGATAGCAACAAATGTATCAGGAAATGATTATGAAGTTATAATGGTATACTCTTTCTTAAATAGACGTAAAAATATCTAAGTAATCCCACTGCTATTCTCTTATTATTACTGTGATGAAGAGTACTGCAGCCTAACACAGTTTTACTGGTCAGTGTCTTATTTTCCTTTGCAGGGGGAGGGGAAAATGTGAGAGGAACATTCTGTTAATTGGACATCAAGTGAGGCTAACAATAAGCTATGCATGGTGAGATTTGCCTCAGAGAGCCAGGATAAGGATTTGGTAGGAGAGGAGTTATAATTGGCCGTAAGATGAGGAGCTCAAGCCAGCTGTACATGTTCAAACTGTGACAGTGGGCTCTTATTCCCCTCTTCTCTGTGAAAATTAGCTCAAGATTTGGAGCCTCAGGAGACATAATACATGTCACAGCCTACAATAATGGTTAATTTGAAATCATGTAGCACCCCTCTCTTGCCATCTCCCACGCCTCCCCCTTTCTATTTCACTTCCTCTCTCTCTCCCTCTCCCTGAAATAACCCATTCATCCTAAAAATGGTTTTCATCATTTTTTTCCCCTCCACCCCCATACACCATTAGTCCCATCCCTCCATGCTCTAACGACCAAATGCATTTCCTAGATTTTCTCTATAGCAACCCTTATTATCCTGGAGCTAATGTTTTAAATTCAATTGCAACAATCCATATCCAAGCCAATTTACTGTCTCCTTTTTAAATGCGGCCCTCCCAACACAAGCTTTAGAAAGCATGTCTGTGGAGTGAAGATAAAAGCAACTGGCTCAACATATATACAACTATCCCATCCCAAAACAACACTGCATTTGTTAATATATTCACACACAGAATGCCTCGACAACACACAGCCACCTCCTCCACATTTAGAAAACACTGAAGCAAATGGGCTCAAAACACGTATGCACATCCTGATGCACATACATTCATAAATGTGATCACACCTACACACATGCTCACATGACCTGCATTGCTCTCTTTCTGGCTGTAAGCAAACTGCAGCAGTGGCTATTAATGTTTCACAGCATAGTACAGTGTGTGTGTCTGGGTTTTTGTTTTTTTTCCAAGGGCACACTGCCGGAGGGAAAGTGTGGGAGAGGTTTGGTGGAGGGTTGGGTGTTCAGACACTGACAATATTTCCCCCATCTCTCGTGCCTCAATGCTTCACTGCTCGCCAGACTCAATCATATGTGCAGTGTGCTTTCATGAATTAATAACGGGCACTTTGGAGGTCTGGCAGGAACATGGTGACCACACGCTGATGGAAGTTTAATGAGCAACACGGGGACCGCGCTGCCATGGCACCGGCAGGTCTCTCAGCGCACTAGGCCATGTCCACGGTCCTCCCCACAGAGCCACAGTGTTTGGGCTCTCATTACCTAGATAAATATATCTGCCCTCTGGATCAACTCACAGGCCCTGCTTCCTCCTCCTCCACCCCCCAAGAGATGCTATCACAGCCCTGATTACACTGCCCTGCCCTTGGGACAATGGCTGGGCTGGAGTCACAAGAACACAAACATCAGTCTCAATTCACTCCTCTGCTAAATATCAGTTCTTAACAGCAGCTTGGCCACAGCATGACAGAGGTTGAGGATTGCCCAGGCAGAGATCACTGAGAGCTGTGACTGGAGTAAAGTTCAGTGGCGTTTCCAGTAGGCAGTTAGCTCTGTCTCACATTTGGATTCAGGCAGTAGCACAGGGTAATTACAAAGGTCAGTAGCTAAGAGTATAGCCCCTTTCCTCCTCCTCTTTCCAAAAGTCTATCTCCCTCTCTCGGTATTCATCTCCTTCTTCCTCACTCTCCAGGCTCCCAGGGGACTGTCCACTGATAAGTCTCTGAGATGCAATACGCTCATTGATTTAAGACCCGCCACAGACATTGATTTGAAATGGCTGAGGTACCAGGGCGCAGAGTACCCTGCCCGCCCTAATGACTAGATCAAATGCATCACACCTCCTCAACTGGCCAGTCCAATACCGACTACATTCCAGACCAAATACAATCACACAGCTAATTCCCTTTAAGACTCAAATTTATTCTTTGCTTCTTCTTTAATCCATAAGCAAGTGATGTGATCATTAATGCCAGCCATGAACCGCAATGTCCCCAATTCGATTTGAGCAGGGGCCTTGTGTTGAATCTCTCTCATTTTCTCTACTGTCTGTAATACCACAAAAACACAGAAAATAATCCAAAAGTGGTGTAATATAGTATATGTAAATACATTTTGCATAGTTCTAGTACTATAACTAGCACAGTTCTGAGGTTCTTGTAACTTTACTCGGGTATTTTTTGGCCACTTTATGCTTTCACTCCATTTTAAGAGGGACGTTTTACTCCACTACAATTATTTGACATGTACAATTACTATACCAAACAAATTAAGCTTTACATACACATATGGCATATATGTATCATTTAAAGCTTCCACAAAGAATACATAAAGCAGGCTATAACTTTGTTG
Source organism: Monopterus albus (assembly GCF_001952655.1). Lineage (NCBI taxonomy): Eukaryota > Metazoa > Chordata > Actinopteri > Synbranchiformes > Synbranchidae > Monopterus > Monopterus albus. The sequence goes on from NW_018128098.1 coordinate 197,859, forward strand.
GGGAGTAGTTCTGGTGAACAGAGATAGCAGAATGTAGCCTATTTCAACATAGCTAGCACATACTGAATTAGCTAATTTGTGCTAGCCAAGGAAGCTAGATGGTGTTAAATTAATAATGTTATACATAAGTAAAAAATTTCCTTTTAAATACTTTTAACCCCCGCCAAGAAATACACACACACACATGTGCGTGCATGCCTGAGCCATCTGAAAATCCTGATAATCCAGGGAAACCCTGGTAAAGCATTTCAATGTGTCTTCAGTCGCCGCTCAAAACATTACTTACACAATGCACATTAATATATCATAGCAGTCTGTTGGTACAATTTGTATTCAAAGAGTAACTGATGGCTTTGGAGGCAGATGTAATATGCACTTGTAGTGAAATGGAAGAGCCTCCTTGAATTCCCCAGTGTGGAGGGGTTTCTTCGTTTTCTTGCCTCTTGCACCTCTTGCTCTCATGTTTATACAACAGTATAGTCTCAATCATTCTCTCTAGCTGGCTGAAGGTTAGCGGGGGCAAGAGGGGTAACAAATGGGCTCAGCGCACCATCTGAGAGCTAGCAGGCTGAAGGCTGGATAATGGCCTGTCATAATGGACAATATAGGCAGAACCCTCCTGAGACCAGGAAACCAAAGAACAAGTAGGCTGAATTATTCATGGTTACCATGGCGGCCCGCACAGCTGCATTACATTAGGCTCTTCATTAGCCGTGCCATATTCTACAAAAAACTTGAAACTATAATATGACCAATATTTCCCATTGAGGGAAGACATTATCATAAGCTCTCAAGGGGGTTTATTCCTGCTTAAATGTGCCTGAGTGCTGACCTTCCTCACCACAGTAATAATATGGTGAGGATTAAAATGTGATTCCATCCACGACAAGAGCTTCTTATGCTTATTCTAATGATGGCTGCACTGTGACAGCTCGCATTCGTCTGACACTGCAGTCATTTCCCACTAATAAGACACTTAACACGGGGCCTCTTGCTCCTCTCCTCTTCTCTCTCTGAACACTGCAATGAGGTAGACACAAGTAGCGGAAAGAAAATTGCACTCGGGGTTATATTTGTTTTTCACCTATATGTACAAATCCATCTGTCATTCAGATTACATTTAGAAGATATGTTGAGTGGTGTGACACTTTATTACAAAAGTTTGTGTGCTTTATGTACACACAGAGGGAAGGAAATTTTGCCATAATTCTTTTAAAAGGAATGAAAAAAAACTTTGCAAAATTTGCAAGTGAGATTTGATAGTGTACTTTCAATCCTACGCAGCAATTTATGCCAACATTTAGTTTATATGGTACATGTAGAAATTTCAGTCTCTCAGCCAAATGCCTGAACGCCGTTTATTTAGTTGCTGTCACATTAAAATCTGGAGGATGAATTCTACTCTCTTGTCAGTGTCAACACTCAAAGCTGTTTGTGACAGGTGGGCAGCTCTTGGAGCAGCACTACCAATGTACCCCATTCAAAAACTCAAGGCTTTGATTTTCAGGCAAATATATCACCACTGCCTCAGGATACACTCTCCTCCCAAGAAACAGTTTGAGGCATTTATGTAATTTATCTTTAAAAAGATATAGAAATGTCTCTCTATTGGTGCATTGGGCTTCTACACTATGGCCACATAATAAAGCAACAGCTTATACTTAAAAAAAACAAAAAAAAAAAAACTTGTAGCCACAAAGTGCAAAAACCCACTAAAAAGGTTTCAAAACTCACAAATAACAATTCTGGCTTTTATATAAATAAGTCAAAGAATGTTGTCATGCAATGTTTTTGCAAGTTGTCTCTTCTCACATGAGCTAAACTGTGAGGATTAAGTCAGTCTGTATAATATTGACTTGCATATGAATTTCTGAAAAAGCTAAAAAAAAATATTACCTTAGATGTTGATTTGATAACATACTGTAGTCATACATATTCATACGTATATGAAGGACATGATTGTTTTTACGCAAACCTCTCGCAAATGCTCTTCTTTGAGTGAAAGTGTGACCAGCTGGCAGCCTCCCAGCTGTTGCTACAATAGAGAGGTGAATGTAGCGGCGTGTCGGGAGTGCTGCTATTCCAGTCATCGACCGTTTTGCATGCAGTCCATCATTTATTCATAGGGGGCAGTCTGTCAGATCAGGAACAGAATAGCTCATGTTGGCCACTATACCTCCAAACCTTTACCTCAGGCCCAGCGAACAGGTGTGGAGGTAGTTTAAAGGATTCTATGACCTGAACAGGTAAGGTGACCTATCTGGTGGCTCTCATTTACCAGACGTGTCTCATTTTACAGATGAAAAAACTTGCTTTAACTTTTAAGCAGCTGGTGAGGTATTTGACAGCAAGGCTGGAGCAATTACACACATACTTATCCATTCACCCACACACAGATGCCAGATGTGGAAACACACCGTAATCACATGCTACATGCAGCCACTTATGTATGCATGACCTTTCATACATAAACAAATACATACACACTCACCTACCCACTCAATGACAAACTGTACACACACACACACACACACACACATACACACACACACTTGAAGATCAATTTTCAGGGGCAAGCAAAAAGATTAGCACTGCTGAAACATGAGCAGTTATTAAAAAGTCAATACATTGTCATTGTAAGTGAAGATTGTTCCCTTAGAGTGAAGATATTGATCCATTCATGTGCTTACTGGTCATCGACCTGACCAGTTTGCTCCCAAAGAGATTTGAGATATGAGGTTTCTGCTGTGATGGTTGATATGTTACACTCTGCACCGAGGCTTCAACACTGAAATGGTTTCAGCAATTCAATACAATTCAAATGTGTCCAACGTAAAGTTGTTTTGTCAACGGCCGTTTGCAAGGTCAAGAACTAACTTTGAACTTTCTCCAAGGCCCCAGTGGATTACTTTTGTTTTGCACTGAGATGATAGTCTTTTAAAACTCGCTTCAGTAAATAAAGCAGAGAAATAGATTGTTACAACTTATATCAATCAATTAAACAACAACCGTACTCAAAGGTGATCAGAAAAGTGAAATGTACTGTTCTGTGGATAAAAGGCTTTTGTCCAACTGTTGTGCCATCTCTCAAAACTCAGCAAAAAGCTCCAGCGCTGTTTGATCTGCAAATCAAAGCAAACTGGACTTCCACCTCCTGTGCCTTCACTCAGCCTTTGTGATAGGCCTGAAACAATGCATTATTTAACTGGATATTATACAGAGGTGATTCGAATACAGACCTAATCACAAGAGAGACCTTGAAGAGTTATGTTTGTTTAATCCTTTGAATTTGTGTATGCTATGTAATTCAGCAATGCACTGAAGCAGACCGCAAACATCTGAAAAGAAAAAAATGCCCTCTTTAATATTTATAATCCCTTTTGAACTGTAAACTCCATCTGTAGTTTAAAGTGATGACTCATTCAAAGCATAATCTTTATCCTTTTTATGCATCTTAGTTGTGAAACCAAAGGGAACTGGGGGAAACTGAAAGCTGTCAATGCAAGAAACCAGATTCAAGTACAACCAGATGGGCACAGTCTAATTCTCATACAAGGGCACTAATGCTGCTCATCTCTGTCCCTCAGTGCAAAGCAATGTATTGTTACACAAAGTGAGAAAAAAACATCCAGAATCTCTACATTAGAAAGCTGAATTGTGAACAGTACAAGACTCTAACAGACATAAACCATTAAAGTTTCTAGCAGTAGGTCATTATTACATTCTGCTCAAAGGAGACGCCATTCAGTTCACAATGCATTATAATAGTGTAATATAATTACTGCGAGAGTAAGACAAGTGAAAAAGAATTCACAGGTGACACCTCCAGCTGAGATGACTTTTACCATTTACCAGATTTGTCTGAGTCAACATGAGGCTTGAGCAGTCATATAAGACATATGCAAAGTTATTTGATGTCCACATAAATGCAAATGAGCAGAACAAGGTGTGAATATAAACTGACTTGAAGTATAGAATCTCTGGCCCTCTACACTCCTAGTGTCTTATGTCCAGATAGTGTATCCGGATTGTGACAAGATCTCACTGAGGTAAACTGCAGTTCACGCAATGCATTGAGAATGTGTCCCAAATGCATCTCGAATGACAACTCTCCTACTCAACATGCAAAAAACCAGTAAGTGTGCAGTTAATGTGTTTCATGTGATTGAATACACCTGTATCTAGAAGGTCCAGTTACTGGTGAATCAGAATCCTGGTCAGAAACTACACCATGAAGACAAGAAAATTTCCAAGTCTACCAGAAGGTGTTGAGCATTCGTCTGTGATTGGTTAAATGTCTTAAATGTCAACATTTTCACATCTCTACACACTCACTGGTTTACAGGTAAACCCCACTCATAGCTTCAGAGGTAAAACGGGGACTTCAGTGAGTGGACCGCAGGCAAAGCGGTGAAAACATTACATTTTTGCAAGTTTATGTTCTGATTGTTTGATAAACTGAGCTTTTTGGCCATCAGACTAGACGCTATGTTGGCATGAACCAAACACTGCACATCACCACAAACACACCATGCTCACACATAGCTTTAAAATAGCTGTGACTCTTCATCTAAATCTATTCTCTACAAGCAAATCTGAATTAGTTGTGATTAGTGCCTTACTGATTTGCAGAAATAATATGTAGGTCTAAACATTTTGTTGTCCTTATCTGTAGCTATTTTCACTTTGCTTTGTGCAATGATGATTGGAGCGATGGGAGTTAGGGATGGGTTAAATATCAGTGAGAGCTCATCTCATTAGACAGTGACTGCTATCGGAGTCTACAACATGCTGT
>NW_018128098.1:202667-205167 GCF_001952655.1 Monopterus albus
GCTTCAGCAGCTCTCCATGTGTATAGGCGGTGATCACCTCATTCCCGAGACACATCATTATGCCCCCGTCTCTATATCACACTAAAGTTACAAAATGACTCGATGTGTGACTTAGTCACAATGAATATCTGTATAATCCTGAACAAAAGACTAAACACTGATTTTGCTAAGTGACTCCCTGAACAGGTTTCCAACTCATTTTTAGCCTTAGTTACTGGAATGAGCAGTGGAAAAAGACACAAGTACAAGGAGCAGAAAGACACCGGGACAAGAAATATTTTAGTCTTGCTTTTGCCTTTTAAGTGACTTTAATTACCTCAAGCTTTTTCATAGCTTTACTAAAGGAACTGTGACGACTAAAACATAACAGTAAATCAAACAGGTCATATTTTTAAAAAAATGTATATACTTAGGGATATAAGTGTCACATAACCTATCAGAATTGTTTTCACAAGATATGAAAACAGTTAAGTACAGGTTTTCACATGCTCAGTGAGTCTAGTGACCACATGTATTGTCACCACAACCTTCTGTTCTTTGACTGATTTTATTTCCACAGATACACGTCTGCATACCTGGTTTGATATCGGATGCAAAGTGTCTCCAATTTAGAATCTGACTTTGATCTAACTGAGTGATGGAGCAAGTGTAAATCCCTTTCCTATACTGTCTGCTTGTCTTTGATGCAGGAAGCAATCCAGCCCCAAGCCACAGACACATTTCCTTCCCACCTTGCTAACCACTTACACATCATAATAACTTAATGGTTCTGGCAATTGGAGATTAAATTCCCTATTTTCTAATCAGGAAAACCACAGGAGCTTCACCCATATTGGTCAAATACAGATCATTTTACAAATCATCCCCCCCTAGCAGGCTTAATGTCTTGTACATATTCATAGCTTTTTCACATTTCCAATCTAAGTGGCTGGCAGGTCTCTGGTGTGAGCTGTGCCTCGCACTCCTCTATGAATCATTCATGCTGTTTAGCTCACAGTTGTTTGGGTGCATCTGGCTCGGGGAGGTATGGAGTTGGCCAAATGGAGAGGCCACATGGTGGCTCCAGATGTTTTGCTTTTGTATATGCACAGCTCATCAAAAACAACAATCAGTGCCACCCTAGAGTCTCTGCCATCTGGGGGAGACCAGACAACAGCTTCTCATGGTCCCTGGTGAACTATTGGAGGGATCTTGGGAAACAATATGAGTTACTTAAAAGTGAGCTGCTAATGTCACATTCAGCTATGGCAACTATGAAAACAGGACTCTATTGTTGTTAAATTTTGGGCAGCAGGCTGCTAATCTGAAGACAGTTCTTCTGCAGGAGGGCCTGGGTTTAAGAGAAAGCATTCTCACAGCTGAAGTGTCCTTGAGTAGGACAGTAAATCCCTGATGCTCCAGATGTTTCATAGCCACTGCTTTTCTGAAGTAAAAGGGGGTAAAAGCAAACAGACTTCCCTCTTAAGGGAGCATTACAAAAAATGATTAATAATGCTGTTCCAACCCTAACTAGTCTTTTACTGAATTGCATCACAGCGTAAAATAAATCAAACGAGAGAAATGTTTGAGAGCTGAAGTTCACTTTTTGCACACAGTTTTCAAATATCTGTCAAGTCACATTATTCTGAGTGTTGTGTGCTGTGTTCTCTGCAGGCCCTTCGTGTCCAGCCTCTCTGTGCACATCACACCCATTCCCAGATCCCTGCCACTCAGTAAAATTATTATTTAGTGCTTTTGTAAGCAAGCAGCGTCCCAGATCACAAATAAATCTTTCATATGTTTCCAAGATCTAGTCTTCTGTTATCCCATCTGTATGAGACACAACAAAGCACAGCGAGAGAGCGCCTATGAATTATTCATTCATTTCTCATGAAAGGCTTTCGTTATGTCTGTCATGTTTCGCTCTTGCAAGGAAAAATCCATTGATCCTTGCCTTCTCTCTGACAACACGAGCGAACAAGCGACATCACATGGCTCTACATTTTCTCACACTCCGACAAATAGATCTGAGAGAAATGCACCAACAATAAGGCGATGTATAATATGCATATGTGTAAAATGTGTATACACATTACAAATCCTCACACATACTGTGTGCACACCACATTAAAACACATCTCGGTGCTTTTAACTAATAGCTGCAAGTTTAACCTCAGGGAAAATGTTTGAACTAGAACACAGTGAGGCACAGTGGATTAAGTCACATGCGCCTCTGCCAGTAATCATTTATCTCCAGCAGTGTTATAATCTAATGGGCAGGTCTTCTTTCTGACAAGTTGCCTTCATAATTCAGTGCAACAGAATAGATAAAACAGCATTGTTAACAAGAAAAGGCTTTAAATCACAAGCACAGAGTACATTTCCTGTGAAATATTAATGTGGAAAGTGTGTTTGTGTACAAGGAACAAAGGGCAGAGTGTTGTACATCAATAGGCTGACAGTGCTGCAGGCTGCACAGACCGGGCTCTGCTTACTCCAGATATGGCACACTGTGTATGTA
>NW_018128098.1:205193-206613 GCF_001952655.1 Monopterus albus
TGGGGGGGGTGCATGGGGGAAGAGAGAGGGTCATTTATAATGTATAGGCTTGCTGGAGCATGAGGTGTTGGGTCTGCTTAGGTTAGTGTACACAGGTCTGTGTGGCTGCTCTTCATCTCGCTCTCAGCACTTGCCTTATTTACCTTAAAAGCTTTCCTCTGGAGCCTTGTTTGGAAACTGGGGAGGCTCGATTAAAAAAACAAAACAGACCCAATTCACTAATACCTCCATTCCTACACTGATGAGCCCATCACCTTAACAAGAGTGGGAGTGGGCACAACTCTCCTTTTGTGTCCTGTTACCTGCAATGTGATGAGCTTAGTCAGGCGGTTGTCTGCGGGGTGACCAGTAATGCTCTTTCTCTCGAGAAGCAATCTTACTGGATCCTATTAAGAACAACACAGTGGCTAAATCTCCATTTATAGCAATGAAAAACTAAACATCAGATACATTTAAAACCAGTTACCATTAATCCCAGTGCACCTGTAGCTTGTTCTACTGGTTACTCATGCTTATATTGTATAGTACACTGCAGCTCTGATGGGACAAGTTGCTTGTGATGATTGTATGTACTTGACTATATAGATTATAGAGTGGTCTGCAGGATAAGAGCGCTGGTGTTGGCCCAGGCAGCCTCCTCCCTGCCTGTCAGCGCCAAGCAGAGATGAGCTGGTGGCCCGTTCTGTCTGCTGTTAATCCTGCCTGTTCTGCTTTGTCAAAGCTGCTGTTTGAACAATGGAGCTGTCTTCTTGTCTGCTAATTTAGGAACAAACATTTGCCTGCGTAGCAAACAAGCTCTCCCAGGAAGTGCTATTAATAGGATAATTAAGCAGACGGTAATGAGCAGGATTACTGCTAATTATGACAAGATTTGTTTTGGCATTTGCCTGAGAGGCAGCGAAGTGTTAAAGTCTGCACAGGAGTTCATCACCGCACAGAGCAAGCAGGCACCTGAGTAAACAGACTGGGAATCACTGGGGGTATGGGTGTGCTGCGTGCACGTATGTGTGTGCTTGTGTGTGGAAAGGTGGGGGTGCTGGGATAAACAGAGGGGAGATAATAGCAAAAGCACAACAATGCTACCCAATGTGACCAGTGATGACATGTTTAGCCGCATGTCGTCATTCAACCGCTGGCTGTCTAGGTGGTGCCCAGAAAATAACGTGGGCTTCACAGACAACTGGAAAATATTTTGGGGAAAACCTGGTCTGATTAGTAGAGATGGCATCCATCCCACTTTGGGTGGTGCGGCTCTCTTATCTAGAAATCTGGACGAGTTTGTTTTACAACCTAAATTATGACAACCCAGAGTTGAGTCCAGGATGCAGGGTCGCAGTCTTACACGCCTCTCTGCTGTCTCCTTGCAGCTGCTACCCACCCAACACTCCCAGTACCCCATAGAGACTGTGTCTGTCCCCCG
>NW_018128098.1:209548-249329 GCF_001952655.1 Monopterus albus
TCCCTATGCTTCTATATGCTACCATTACACATCACTAACTTTGTGTCTCCTCTCTCCTGTAGTGTGTCCTCTCTCTCTCCCTGTACCTTTCTGCAGGTTGCCCTGGCCCTGGAGCTCTACATCTCTGATGAGCAGTCACCAGCCACATCGACCTGATCAGTGTTTGATTGTTGTGTCTTGTTGCTTTTCTTCTTTTGTCTCTCCTCTATCCACTCACCCCAACCGGTCGAGGCAGAAGGCCGCCCACCAAGAGCCGGGGTCTGTCGGAGGTTTCTTCCGTTAAAGGGAGTTTTTCCTCCCCACTGTCGCCAAGTGCTTGCTCAAGGGGGATTTGTTGGGTTTTCCCTATGTAATAATATTGATAACAGTAAGGTCTAGACCTTACTTTGTAAAGTGTCCTGAGATGACTTTTGTTGTGATTTGGCACTATACAAATAAAATTTGATTTGATTTGATTTGAATGCCAGAGGCACTGCAGCATAAGGCTATCACTTTGAAACAAGGCCAATCCAGCCTTCCTTTATATGACTTTATGACTGAGGGGGCTGCCAACTGACCCTGTATACAGTAGCCATATCCTGAAGCTAGTGGAAAATATGATCACAATTTCAAGCTCAAAGTGAAGCCTTTAACTATCCTTTGTCTGACCAACAGTCCAAACCCCAACGATATTCAATTCACAATTATATGAAACAGGGAAAAGCAGGAGATTCTCACATTTGAGAACCTGGAAGCAACGAGTCAGAGTTTTCAGCCATCAGTGACTCCAATTTCACATGTTTTGACCACACTTTGCTACTTCCTGTACAGCCATAATGTTAATAATAACCACAACAATCTCATTTTAAATCTACGATACGTTTCTAATTGTGTCACATTAAAGATAAGTTTTCATTGCCTTGTGAAGGACTATAAAGTTTTTCTGGTTCTAGGTGAATAGGTGACATGAATTTATCAGGTGCTGGCTGTATAAACATTCACTTTTTGTCTTCATAATAAAAATGTCTCAGGTGTAGGTCAAAAAAAATAAATCTGACTGCACAGAGTCATTTTCCAAAAGCTTTGCTGACTAGCAGTTTCTTTTGTCATTGCAATTTGTGTTTTGCTTGAAGAAAAATCCACGTGCATCGAGTGTGTGATCGTTTCTTTGTACTTAAGGCTTTGTTCCTTTACAGCAGACAATGAGGACAAAAGGGCAAATCTTTAGTGTTCCAGTAGAGTAAAAGTTTGATTACTTTTCAGCGTATTATTAGTCTTAGAATTGTTGTCATTCTCTCACATGATAAGAGATTAAATTAGACTGTTCCTTCCTGGAAATGCAGCAGCCAGAAGAATTAAACCACAGGATGACTTTAACTGAGGTGAAACCTTAATTCAAAAGATTCAATCAAAAACTGACAACAAACAAGCCTAGTTGAGGTGAGGGAGAATCTTAGTGCGACTGCAGCTAAAGCTCAGGCAGTGAGCCGCCTCCATTAAAGCATGCCACATGGCCCAGCAGCAGATAAGACAGCTGAGTCTGGGATTTAGAGCTTTGGCTTATCGTCATCTTCACACCACTGTCTCACTGAGAGCAGAAAACGTGGCCCCTGGATCCTCTCCGACCAGGAAACAAGTTTGTCTTTGGGCTGTAGTTGCAGTCCAAGTCAAGCACAGGTACATTAATGTGTTCTAACTCTCAATTAAGACCTTGATCTCCAAGCCTCCTCAAAACACACAGCAGCTTTGGCACACCAGCAAGACTTTTCATTTTGCAGCCGAAGCCGGGATAAGATTATAGAAAGGGAGAGCTGTGTGGAGTACAGTTTCAGAAATAAAATTGCTTTTATTCCACCCAACATGTGCTCAGTGAGATTAAGGCGTAATCTTACAACGTTTAATAAGAGCCCGTTTGTGGCCTTCTGGCTGTGGCAGAAAGAGTGGAGCATGCCTGTTCTACTTTAAATCCTGTTTATTGAATTATAAAGACCCTTAAGAGATCAGGAACGCGACTCATACATTTAAATATTTTATGGTATTTTCACATCAAAGCACATCATCAAGTAAAGTATGCACTGTTGATGTTTAAAAAACTTTTTTATCCTGCAATTTAATTTTTGAAATATAGCTGAAGTGCACTGAAAAAAAAGGGACTATATATGCAATTTTTTTAGAGTACAGAAAATGACTTCTTTTTGTAAATTAATGCAAAAGCCACAATATCAATTACCAAAGAAGGAGCAGATGATACCTTCATTTAAGACTGAATATTACAGACACTCCATGATAAAATACAGGTTTTCCACCACAACCTACACCCTGCTCTATTCTCCAACATAAGGCCATATTGGAAATCCCTAACCTCAATTTATATAATCCAAAGCCCTTGCATGAACTTCAGCATGAGCTCTGGCTTTCAAGAGGTATTTGGAAGTCAAAGTCTCAGATCAGATTTGGGCAGATTAGAATTAAGAGTTGGAAGTCTGGGAGGGGTGGATATGAGGATTTGCACTGCTCCACGAGACAGCCTTGTCAGTGATAAGTTATACTGAGCCAAGGGTAAGAGGATTGCCCAGACTAATCCGAATCAAAAGACATACCATGTGAATTACATCCCGAAACAGGTTCGCTTACAGAGATTAGGAGCCTGCATGTAAATCCTGTCATACTCTACTTGGCGCTGCAAGATGAGCCTGAAAGAACAAACACAAACGTGCTTTGTACTCTGCTGCATCCGCTGGCACCAGGTTGGCTTTCAAAATCGCTGGTTTCCTTGATTACAGTGGGTTTTTTTCAGAAGATACATGTCCATTGATGAGGCCAGGCACACTAGCCATTCACACTACATCTAGGAAAGTGCTTATACTGAGGGTTGAGAATAACTCGCCCCGGTGAACTGACACCCATGCATGCCCACATACGTAGCAGCCCTCTCACTCCTCCCTTTCTCTCCCTCACCATTCCTCCCTCCCACCATCACTAAGCTAAGCTCTAGTTCAATGAAGCATTTATTTCTCTTCCTGTTTGACATGGGTGATTCTATCAAGGCATCTGGCAGCAAGTGCTGTAATACAAGGCTTTCAGTTGAGACGTCAAAGAATGTTACTCTTTGCCATAGTGGAAGAAAAAAATAGCTTACATTTTTCTGTCTCTCTCTCTCTCTCTCTCTCCCCTCTCTCTCCAGAAGTACTGAACAAACAAGACTTGTATCCCTGGCCCAGAAATGCTTCAAAGAGCACATGTCTGCTGGGACTGGCTGTGAAATGTAGAGCAGTGCTGGCTGCTTAGCTTTGCATTTCAGCCAGAGCAAGCTCATAGAAGCACTGCAGAAATCTGGGCAGATCTGTAAACCAGAGAGCAGAGTATGAGACACAGCCTCTCTCACTGCAACATCCTCTGACAGTGGAAATGTGGTATTAAAAAAAAAAAAAAGCTGTTTCATAACTTCTCCACTACTCACATATTTCATATTCTCTGAACTGCAAGCCCATTGCTTTGGGTAATAAGACACCATGATCCCTGAAGCCTCTGCATTACACAGGTCCATAGGTACATGCTTCAGATAAAAACTGATGAAAAATATCATGGCTTAAAGATGGTGTGAATCTGATGGGTCTCGTGTTTACAGGACAGATATATACTATGGTAATTACCCTACACATCAAGTCTTGTGAAAAATGCAGCAAAGCAAAGCTATTTTGTTGTAGACTGAATGGATGTAAATGCTTTAGGGCACAATGTAAATGGAAAGCACTGAGACGAAAGCAGTAGCAGGAGCCAGCATAAGAAAAACCATCAAGCAGTGGTGCAATACTCTCTGCAGTGCTATGAAGCATGCAGAATAGAGGTCTCTTGCTGCAGTATAACGGCTCATAAAGCTGCAAATGGTATTTCCACTTCATTCAATCTGAGGGCCAGGTTCCAAGCAGCTCTTCAACGATGGAATTGAACCCATTAGCAATCGATTAAAGAACCAGCAGGCAGTCATTGCGCTGCGTGAAGGGAGGACGGGATCTGGTGGGGATGGGGGGCTGTCAGCAAGCAGACTGAGGGGACTGAGTTTCAAATCTTTGTTTATGTAAAAAGAGTGGTGAGCACTTTAACCTCAGATCCCACCCCTGTGGAGCAGATTAAGACAGTCAGATTGTGAGTGGGAAGTACTCGGAGACGGAAAGCATGACAGCTTTTGATTGACACGTCACTGGTGCACAAGATGCAACACTCAGAGATTAGACAGCACCCACTGGACACCTGCTACACCTCTAAAGATAGCGGGTTTCCAATTTGATGAGCATATTCATACGTCCTATTGAATGTTTGAGCTGTGGATGTTTACCTAGACCATGAGATATGAATGATGAACATCTGACCTTTGGAACCAGATTAGAATTTCAATCAAGTGACCACAAACCAATCCATAGTCATATTAAAAACAGAGAATAGAGTCATGTAATTACTTCAGGCTTAAAACATCTTAAAATGCTCTCTCTCTGTGTGTGTTTGGCACATAGAGCATAACTATAATAATTTTTTCAAGTTTATAAATCAGAATTTATTCTATTTGTGATCCTACTGTGATCCATCTTCATCCTTACACTATAAATGCTCCGTACATAACATCCTGTCAGCTTTTATTCTTTGGGCTGACCTTTGACTGCATGGGCCTCATAACTGACATTTTCAATTATACTGCAAACAGCATATCAATATGCATGGATTTCCCAGCCAATATCAGAGCAAACAGCCGTTTTGAGAGCTGAGTCTGTCAGGGGATAGAAATAGGGCAGACATGTCAAGGTCAGGATTTTGTTAATGAGGGACGGGCTACTGAATAATTGAATGGGCTGAGCGGTATCGACTGCTGAAGCAGAAGCATTTAAAGCGCTGGCGATCGTTAAGGAAAATCCTCCCAGCACTCTGGCAGTAATTTATGCACGGGCATCCAAGTGGGTGCCGTATGGTTCACAGCACTGAATGCACTAAGCAATGAGTGGATTAGCCAAGCACACTTTAGAAACAGCAGCCAAGCGTGCAAGTCATTCCTATGGATGAAGTGATGGTTCTGGCAGTGCAATTATTCAGCTGTGCATTTTAAATACACAGACAAATGGCAAGGGGTGAAGCACTGAATACCTGCTATGTGCATCTAGAAGAAACATGGAAAACTAGCTCAATGTGAACAGAATGCCAAGGCTGATCAATCTGCAAATTAGAAAATCGCCCACGAAAGCTACAGAATAGCTGCAGCAGTGACAGAGCAATGGAAAGAATGGGGAACATAACATGTGATTTTATGCTGTGTACTCTGTAAACAGGTTCCTAGAGAAAAACAATGATCTGATGGATGAATAAACTGACGATCAGTTGGTGCTATTGGATTCTCTGGCAGGCACAAGTCTGATATTTGGCCACAGATAAACTGTGATAATTGTGGGATCAAAAGCAGCAGATGTACATGCATGTAAACAAGCTAAGTAAAAAGACTTTAGCCACATGCCTCCTTTGTTTTGAGCACGACGTCAACCGTTTTTAATCTGCACCAAGAACTGCTCAAGTTGTTATTGCTGTCGCAGTGTACTGGAGCAGCTCTTAGGTCTTTAAGCTTCAACTCCAGCTGGACCATCTCTGTGTAAATCAGATTAGCTGACCTAAATCGCTCTTGGTTCTCTCTACCCCATCAAACAATTCCTTATCTACACCCAGAGAGCTAAACAACACACAGATACCACTCCTCCAACCTCCTGCCCCCAAAGACACGGCCTGTTTATTTGATCAGCACAGGAAAGCAAACAGTTTCTCTATGATACACAAACAGGTTGGGCCGGGTCGGCCCTGCTGGGTGGCCAGAGAACAAGCATAGGGCAGAGTTGCTGGCTGGGCTGAAGACATGCAGATAACCACCTCCATCACGTCCGCAACTTCCATACCGGCCCATCATAAGCAGAGGAAGCGAGGCAGACACATAACAATGTTGCTCGATGCACGGTAAATAAAGGTCAGTGAACACGATAGAGATGTATTACTCCTCTCTATGCTGCCTCCTCGCCTCCTTCCCATCCAATTTATTCCTCAGGTCATACATTTATAACTTTGAGAAAGGGGGGAGGGGTGTGAAGAGAGGAAATGCTGCTCTTCAGTGGGAATAGAGACAGGCTAAAGTAAAGAGGGGGAACAAATGAGGTCTGTGATCCTGTCTGTCCCCTCCTCTCCATTCCTCCCTACCCCCTGAGCCCCAATCAGGCTGAACCACTGCTCTCAGCGTGACAGCCAGGCCTTTGTTGCTGTATGAATGGAGGTTAAATATCCCTCGAAATCAGAGCTCTTTGGCTTTCTGGACACATAGTCGGAGACCCAGTGCTTTTCACATGCTAATGCCTGTGTTTTTTATTTCCTTTGTCACCATGGTTAGACAGCGGTATCATGCTAAAGGGCGATGAATAAAGTGAGTGAACTTGTTTTTTTCTCAGCTTTTTTCCTCTCTCCCATCCTTCCCCTTTCTCGCTCGCCCTCGTTCTCTCTTTTATCACCATCTCTTCAAGCCAGCCTACAATCCACCCCCCCTCCTGCAGGGGGTGCGGGTTTAAAAAAAAAAAAAAAAAAAAAAAAAAAGGCACAGATGGTCTCTCCTGACCTGCTATTCATCATTGTGTCAAACCTTTGTCACAAAAACGCACCCCAACAACAAGCTGAAGGATTTTATTTGTTTCTATTGATGAGCCCCGTTAATTTCACAGACATCTCATTAGGCTTAAACCACCAATTAATTTCTTTTGTTCTCATTAAATGGCTAATTCCAAACATGAACTGCACTGACAATGAGTGCCGCTCAGAGCCAGAGCCGAGACAGCGCTGCTCCCACCACGGAGCTACTGGAGCATGAAGCAGGCAGGTAGAGGGAAGGCGCACGGGGAGGGGCGGGCGGGGGGGGATGGGGGTCAGGAGAATGAGAGACAAAGTGGTGGCAAGAGCAGGAAAGGAGAACTCTGTCAAAAGCCGCTGTTAATTTGTAGGCACCCTTAACACCAGGCATGGATGGCAACTCATTAACTGCTTGCAGATTCTTTTTTTCCTGTCAGGGGATCAAGTGGCCCTCAGGAGTAAAGGTTGCAATCATCTGTTGGTGGCAGCAGCCAGCACTCAGCTCTGAATAAAAATGAAAATAAAAATGATAGAAGAATAAATCAAAATACAAATGGGAACAAAAGAAAAAATGAAAAGCACAGACGGGGAACCAAGGTAGTAATTTTTCTATTGGAAGCATGCTCACAAAAGCTATCTTGTGCCTGCACTCCATTATAGCAGTGCAAGCTGTCATTATGGCCAAGGATATATGGAAGCCTCATAATATCCAGAGATTGGTAGTTTGTTAGACAGCACTGTACAATTTGCTGCAGCCTTGAAGGATCCTTGAGCCTCTCTTGACAATTTACCGAGGGAATTGCCAGAGCGTTGCCTTTTGTCTGCTGGAGACACAGGGGCAATTATCCAGCCTCCTGTAATGTTTCCCTGACTTTAATCTCCTGACTGACAGTGTAAAAGCAGAATGGGTAAGGTTTCAGAGTGCCTCTGGGTTCTATTAACACACAACTGCTGTTTCTGTTCAGCCCAGGCAGCCAAGAGAGGACTGCAATCTGACAGACAGGCCTCCCCTGGGCTTTTAGGGAGAAAACATGATTATGTCATAATATATTTTTGAAAAGAGATCCATTTGAAAGATTGCCCCTCTGTCTTTTCAATCTAACATGGCTCTGCTTTTGTCAGGCTCAGTGGGAGCACTGGGAATGACAGATGCTTCAATGAACCAAACAGGGATAGAAATAAAGTGTTTTACCAGGGGGGAAAAAAATAAAAATAAAAACCACCAGAGACCAAAAGCAGGGGCAAGAAAACCATGTTTCACAAACAACTTCATCAGATGAACCTCATTAGACTGGTGTCTTTACTTAAATGTATTTTTCAAAGTAAATACCCTACAGAGCTGTCTTGTTTTTAGAAAACACTACTGTGGTTTTACTCATAAGTAACATCTCCATCAATGAGGTAAAAAGAATTAGAGATGCAACAGTGCATAGGTTAGCTGATTACTGTTCAACAGAAAATTAAAGGGCAACAATTCTGATAATCGATTCATCATTTCAGTTATTGTTCTAACAGAAATGTCAAATATCTGCTCATCAAAGGTGAAGATTTGCTGCTTCCTTTGTCACCATCACTGAGTTTTGTGACACTTGTTGAATAAATTAAGGTATCTGAATATCTTCTGGGGCTGCTGGAAATCCTAACCCTTTTTATATACCAGACAAGTCTCTGAATAATCAGAGAAACAATCTGCAGACTGATCTAAGATATTCTTATCTATACTCCAGACTGACACCGAGGCCTGTCCACTCCAGTAGATGCATCACTTTGTTGTTGTACCCGGTACTTTTTACCATTGCTAACTCTGAGGGACGAGACAGTCCAAGTAACTTCAAAACAGTGCCGATTTATTCAAAGGATCACAGGTAAAATTAACATTACACACTCAGGTATCTTGCACCTCCATACTGCTCGCAGGCAGATGTAAGATGAAAGACCCTGAACCCACCAGGCCTATACATTATATCCCCTCGGTTGGGCTAGCCCCATACTACACAGAAACGTCAACCGAGACGTCTCTGTTACCAGCTTTGCAGCTGGTCATAGTAGTAGTCATAACATGAAGCAAATCAATGTGTGTGTGTCTGTTGATTAAGTGGTGTGTAACTAAAAACATTCTCACAGACTTCTAGTAACATGTCGTGACTTAAACATATTATGGCTAAGGCTACAGTTATACACGTCGTAATAATAATATTAAACACCCTGTCTGCTGACAGTCATCAACTCTTCTCTCTAGTTATCCTTGACCAGATGTACCCTGTAGAAACTCATAAGCATGACTAAGCATTTAACAGTCTAACTAGACATCC
This sequence comes from Monopterus albus, assembly GCF_001952655.1. Taxonomy (NCBI): domain Eukaryota; kingdom Metazoa; phylum Chordata; class Actinopteri; order Synbranchiformes; family Synbranchidae; genus Monopterus; species Monopterus albus. The sequence goes on from NW_018128098.1 coordinate 218,479, forward strand.
TATCTCCACTAAACATTTCTAATACATAAAGTATCTATCCAATTTCTATCTGACTAAAAATACCTAACATTGTGTTTGGACCGGGATGAGCTTTCCAGCATAGAGATCACCCAGCCACTTCACTACTTACACTATATGTATTGAGCTTTCCAAAAAGCCAAGAGACAGGGCTGTGCAACCTTATGATCAAAATCTATGCCTTTTAGAGCGCAGGCTGCTCTCTGCTCCTCTAGTGATGACTACACTAAAGAAACACTGAAATAAGAGCATTTGCTGTGAGCAAAGCAAAATGTCCAGTGTTCCCTAATAGAGTATGAGACAGTTATGCTGTTCAGATAATGGCTGAAAGTATGACCTTTCCTCCACACTAGTCCATCCACTATGCTGTCATAGCAGGACACCAAGTCCTGTGAAATTATGATACCTGTCCTGAAGATGGCTTATACCTACAGAATAATAACTCTTTAGTTCTTTTAACCAGTATATGAATAACTTGCAATTAACACTTTTAACTAGGGTTGCCTTTTGTCATATTTTCTGAGATCAGGGTTCATTAGTTTTAAGTTTGAAAATACAAGGACTGATTTACTTTCACAGGTGAAAATAAGGGGGGGAAGCCAAATTATGGTGAAATATAAACATTTAAAGTTTCACTGTTTATTGTTTTCCTCTTTTTTAAAAACATTTAGGCCTATACTGAGGGTCTTTGGTCCATCTGCAGCACAAGCTCCTTATTGTTTTACCCCTATTTCCCCCAATTCTGTTTCTATTATCAGACACATGCATTCAGTTCACAGCCAAAATCAAAAACTCACCCTCTGTAGACTTGAAAGGTGGATGTTATATTTGTGGTTTTCTTCTTAATGGGAGCCCCTGTGGTCGTGAAGCACTTCTGATGTCGCTGCAACGCGTCAATGAGGATGGCGACAGCTCAGGTTTAGTAACGCTGACTAATCCATGTTTTTAGCTGGAGCATTTGTTGTAGCCTGTTTAAGCTATATCAAGTAAATGTGTGCAGAAATTTCAGCCATGCTAAATACTTATTATTAAGTGGAAACTATGGTTGGGCTGCTCCTTAAACTGGCATCACGCAGCTGCTCGGATTAAACCAACAGGAAGAGCTGACAAGTGCGCACCTGCAAGGAGACAGAAAGATGTTAGGCCGACCAAGCCTAGCGACTAACGTTGTCTGTGTTTACATAGCCTGGTGGATGTATTCCTGTGACACAGACCTCTGTTGTGAGCCATACTGTTGCACTGCATGACAGTTTGCTTCTTTGCAACAAACACTGGCCCTACAGTTTATTTAATTTCACTAGAGCACCAATTGTGCATTAATCCATAGCCGAAATAGTCCCCAACAAACTATTTACTATTTCTCTTGGAATATTTACTCCTCTTTGACATTTGTTTAAAAAAGACCTACTGTGTCCAGCTGTTGTAGACTGAAAAAAAGAACTTACATATTCCTGACTTGTTTTTAGAGATTTACTGTACATTTTTAGTAGGAACTGGGGATTAGTGTGACAGGGAAGTCAAAAGTTAGGAGAGCTAGAACAACATATTGTTGGTGTTGGTCTTTTCAGTGAATTTGTTTACAATAAGAAATATGTTGACTAAAACTAGACTGACCCTTTAAGTAGGAAACATTTATAGGCCTACATATTTTGCATTAGTTAATTCATAAACACCACATAATATTCCGTAAATACTGTAGGCCGCCCTGCCTTAGCCCACATGAACAAACATATGTTGTTGTAAAGCATCACTTTAACTTATGGTATAGATTATTTTTTTAATCAGTTATTATTCAACAACCCCTGAGAGAACAAGTGAAGACTCACCTGCACAGTAATAACATTTTCATCCTAATGGTGTTGAATCAGCTGGAACAGTCTCTTTTTTTTTTGGCCAAAAACTGAGCTAAAACCATATTAACGTTTTAGGAAATATAGGCCTCCAAACCTTTGAAATAAAGTAGACAGTCCCTTCTTGTTAACTTGTAATCAAGCTGTTCAACAGCTTTATAAAAAAAGGGTGTTTTAGAAATAAACACAGGCAGGAGAAGGGGCTAGAGGGAAATCCAGCTCTCCCCCCTCTTTTACCTCAATACCACCATTTCCTCTGTAATTAGTCATGTTGCATATACACCTCCAGCGGGGCCTTAATCAGAGAATGTGTGTGGAAATATAATTAGCATTTTAGCATAATGCACATAATAAAAAAGTATTTGTAGTTGATTGTCTTGATCTCAACATCAAAAAGCATGTTGGTTTCTTCTTCTCAGGGCATTAGTGTCATACAAATCTAATTACTCTGGGTATCGCATTGCTGGTTTTATAGTGGATACTTGGAACAAATACAAAGGAATGTCCTGACAGTAATCTGGCCTTCCAGTGGAAAACAGACATTTTAAAAAAGGCAGACATGAGAAGCTAGTGAAAAAATAAACTGATAATGTGTGGTCGTCTGCTCCTCAGGACACATCATAAGGAATTTAGTTTTTCTAGTTTTATAGCCCTCCAGCTGCAGTGACACAAACCTGGCCAGTGCAGACAGTCCCTTGACCTCAATATCTAAAATAGCATCCAGTCTATTACTGTGGTTGTGTCCTCTGACTAAGCGCTGAGACTCCACAGGGTGAAGTGCAACATCGAGTTCTCATGCAGAAACTCCTGTGAACATCAGTAGTCTGAACAGAGCAGTTCTAGCAAAAGCAGCAGCAGAGGCGATGGTGGCAGCAGCGGCAATCCAGCCTAATCCAAATGAATTTGGGTTTCCCAGGTTTGTTCATCCTGGTTGGAGGGTGATGACTACTCTGCTCTGCTGGGGTGCTTATCTGCTGTCAGTGGTCGGTGGTTGTACAGGCCTTGTGTTATCAGGGCTGAGCCTGCTCAGGGATTAAAGGGCCCATGGAAAGTAAACACAGAACCTGTCCTTTGCTTATCTATCCCAAGAGAGTGTGTGTTGCATGTATGTGTGCGTGTGTGTGAGAGAGAGAGAGAGAGAGAAGCTTGTTTCCATGGCAACCTTCTCCTTTAACCCCCCTCCTCCCCCTCCCCTCTAGAGGAGAACCCTGGTGGTCTTTGTGTAATGCGATTCCACTAGAATGCACTGTGGATTAGAACTGTGCTGCCTTCGGGCCCTAGACAGGGCAACAGTGAAGACATTATTACCCAGATCAAATGCTGTAATCACTAGGCACTGGGGGCTTTCACATCCATTGCAGATAAAACCTAGGACTGGCAATACTCAGGTGATTAGAGGATTATTATTCTGCATTTCAGCACGGTGCTAGTCCCTCACTGTTGGGGAAAAAAAAACCCCTGATTCTCTGTGTGATGGATGGGGGAGGGTAGAAAACAGAATGCCACCTTAAAGAACCAGACAGGATTCTGGCCTGGGCTGTGATCAGTGCCTGGCAGCTTATAAAACAAACAAACAAACAAACAAAAAACATCCACACAGTAGTTTGCATGTGCAAGCCCACATATTCAGACCCCCTTATGATTTTCTGTAGGGTCTTTGAGTTTTGGCGCTAAGAATTCAAGCAGAATTAAAGAATTGGCCTATGTTCTTATGTTTAGCCCTGCTGTAAAACACTTAGGCCACTCCAGTTTCTTAGTCTGCACAGTAGCTCTCCTCTAAATAGAACAGGGCAGCATGGGCTTTCGTATGAGAACCTGCTGAAAGCCCTCCATTGAGAGGTTGATCAGCGGAAGGCGAGAGAATGACCCCCTCAGTGTCCAGCAATAGGCACTCTGAGGTACAACCTTTCATCTGCAGATATTCCACTATTTGATTAAGTGAGGAAGAAAATTCTACTTGAGCAAAGAGCTTAAGCTTCAAATGCACACAGGAAGTACACACTTCAGCGATGTGGGAAAAGAAAGACTATAGCCTTTAACAAATGAGCCCGTGAGAGCGGAGCATGGCGGCTGGCTCCATGCTGAAAGCATCCGGCCTGGCTTTTATAATCTAACAACAACATCTCTGAAGAGGCAGCCATATGAAGGGCTCACAGCTTCATGCAGAGCCCTAGCAGACCCTTGCTCTGGAGTGGAAAGCCTGGGCCATTCACCTGCCCGAGAGTACTCAACTACCAAAAGACCACTCAAGAGGACTCAGGAGCAGTGTTTGCGTCATACTTCTGAAGTGGTACTGCATAAAAACTCTACCTTATTGTACCCCTCTGAGACCGCTGTATGGTTTCATTGCTGCCAACATATACGGGTGCAACCTTAAAACGTGGTAGCCGACAGTGACCACAGACAGTTACGCTATGCTGTGACTTTGAAAGGTTATCCCTTAAATATTAATGCAAGCTCAGTATTTTACCGAGCTAAACCCATTGCCAGAGATTCCTAGCAGCCTCTCTGACAGTGCCCAGAATGTCTTTATCTCATGTCTGTGGCTCTCCTGAGACAGTCTATCTGGGTGTATTTTCTCTTAAGGAGAGTCTGGAATTAAGTATACTGTAGGTGCACACTAAAGCCAGGAAGACCTTTTAGTAGAAGCACACAAGGCCTTCAGGACTTTAAGGACACATTTCTGGTTTTCAAGACAAGAAAAGTAGAGGCAAAAACACATTCAGCATGTCAATACCTGTAGTGGTTGCTGCACAGCAAATATTAAACTGCATCTATAAATATAAAACTGACACATGTAAAGGAATAGTTTGACATTTGAGGAAATAAGCTTACTGGTTTTCTTGCAGAGAGTTGGATGAGAAGATCAATACTGGTTTCAGGTCTGTATGGTAAATACAGTATGAGGCTACAGCCAGTTATCTTAGCTTAGCATAAATAGTAGAAACAGCTTGACTGCCTCTGCACAAAGGTAAAAAACCCACCTACTGCCTGTTCTGTAGCTCGCCAGTTTACATGTTGTTTAATCTGAACAAAGGCAAAATGTAAAAACAACACACAGTCATTTAATGGCAGGTTATTTTTTGGTTGGGCACAGTAACTTCCAGAGGCCTTATCACTGTGAGATTTACCAGACAGCTAGCAGGTAATTCACTGGCACCTGACCAAAACATAGTTATAATAACCCCCGACAAATCCACAAGTTGTTTTAACACTGAGGTTTCTGTACAAATTAAATTACAAGATTATTACTGTGGTGAGTGGCTGGGAGGTGGATGTTGTTTTCCACCTGTTTCCCCATTTCAACTCTTTATGCTAAGCTAGCTGGATTCTGGTGGTGGTAGTTTCAGACACAATGTGGCATTGTTCTTCTTATAAAACTCATGATAAGAAAGCACAAGGATATTCCCCCAAAATATTACTTTAAAATGTGCACCAGAGGCCAGGCACCAGCACTATAGAAATTCAGTCAAGATTTTTTATATGTAAAAACAGTTTATTGATTTATCAACAACTGTCAGCTGTACAATCCTTAGGGATGGTGACACCTGTATGCTACACAGTCTAAAGTGTTTATGCAGTGACCATTTGTATTGATGAGAATATTGCAGTGGAAGATTATGAAATACTGAAGAAAGCAAACAGAGCATAGCCAAAATATCAAATGCAGTAATGGCTTTGCCTGCCGCCTTTATGAATAACCATGTAAGTCTTGCATATCATTCACAGAGTCAAACAAGAGAGGAAATAATTAACTCTAGAAGACTGATTCATACAATAGTTGTGAACAGACTCAACTCAAGTCATCTGCTTCTCCATAAAACCCATCAGTTCCAATGATAGTTGGTGATAGTTTGATAAGTTATCCATTTAAATGTTACCGAAAGCGGCCAGTGTGTTCAGTGATGGGTCTTCAATTCAAGGTTCAATTTCTGCTTATTGGGGAAAATGGGTCGAAGTACCTTGAGACCATGATTTCCTCTCTCCTCCCCTCTGAAAAATGGTATTTCCAGAATTCTCCACTGCTAAAATCCATGGACAAACATCTGTGTTACAGCAAATAGTGAAGAGGGCGAAAAAGCCATTGTCGGGGAGGGAAAAAAAAATCCAAATTAGATTTCCAAAAGGTCATTCTGGACAACGAACATGAAAAAAACGAAGGGGAGGAGGGGACTGGAATAGAATATCCTCTTACAAAGTTCTAATCTAATTTCCATCCCCAGAGGGAACAGAAAATCACGCAGAGAACAAGAAAGAACCATCACAAGTGTAACTGGACACCAAAATATAAATCTATAAAAGGCCTTTTATTACTCCATTATGTACACTTTTCACAGGACCTCCAAGGAAAAGCTCCAGAGTGAAGCGCCGCTTCTAGCTGTATCATGGAACTTTACCTCCACATTAAAAAGGACGAATTTAAAAAAATCCAAACAAACAGAAAAACAGCAAGACATTTTCTTCTTAGCCTTGGGGAAACGCACTCGCTGTACAAGTGTTAGTTGTATGAGTGAGGAAGGGCAGAGCCGAAGGACACAGCATCCAGGGCCGCAACAGCACCAATGTCCATATCAGTCTGGCACTGCCAAACTTCCTGCCCAACCACCCCAGGGCTGCAGGCAACATCCATGCCGTCTGTGTGAGGGAAGGTAGATGAAGGAAGAGTCTACTGCTCCTGAGCACAAACATGCTCCGATCCAATGCCGTCTGTTCTAGTAGATCACTTCATATACAGTGGCCTTCTTGTCACCAGAGCCTGTCACAATGTACTTGTCATCTGTCGAGATGTCACAGCTGAGGACAGATGAGGATTCCTTGGACTGTTTACAGAAAAGAATATTAAAAACATCTTAAGACTTGGAGAGAGTTAACATTCTCAACTACATTTGATGTTAAATAGAGAAGATTAGCTGACTACAGGGCAATATTAGATTACAGTGATTGCAAGTTCTGGCCTTGTGCCTCTCAAAAAGACTTCTTTGTCAGGTCAATAATTCAGGTTCAGTTTTCACTGATAGGAGAGCCCTGTCAGACAGCGGTCGCTATGCCCTTGCTCTCAGACACTGCGCATACTTTTGCACTGGCTGTAGACAGAGCGTATTGATCTGCATACCTGGAATATGCTGGCGCCATAAGGAGTCCTCCAAGCATTCAACAGATTGTCCTTCCCAGTGCTTACAAACCATTTACCTACAAAGGAAACAGCAGTGCAATTAGGTCTCCTTAGACTAAGAAGCAGTAGGAAAAATACCTACAAAAGAGTTCCCAGGTCTTGACAATACAATAAGGATTGAGGCACTGCTAAACTAAATAAAACATGATGGACTAAGACCCCTCTGCAGTTAGGTACGGTTAGCATAATCTCTCCCTCATTTTATGTGTGTTCATACCACAGTAGGCGAACTTGAGAGAGAGGACGCAGCTCTCGTGCAGGTGGAGCTGATATTTGTCAGGTTTTGAGTGATGGAGCACCTCCACGTTGCTGCTCTCCATGCCCACAGCAAGCCACTCTCCAGTCGGGCAGTAGCCCAGGGAGAAGATCTGCAAATAGTACAAGACAGTAATCAGTTATGGCTTCACCACAAGTCTGTGGGTGTGAGTGCATGTTAGCCATCTATTCAGTGTTGCTGATGCTCTTCTGTGCTGTACTTGTGAAGTGAAGTCATGTTGCTGCAGCTGTCGACCCTCCCTTAGATCCCAGGAGCGAACAGTGTTATCAAGACCGCCTGTCCACAGCTTAGTGCCATCATGGGATATGTCAATACAGCTGGCACCATCTGTATGACCCTGGAACTGCCTAAAATCAAAGTCAGAATGAAAACAAATATTTACTAACATCCCCTTTTAAAATACTCACATCACAGCAATCATGTTGTGGGGCTAAAGCCCACACGGTGTGAATGAGTGTTTTCTTCCAACCTAACAAGAGTCTGGTTGTGCAGGTCCCAAACAGCAATGTTTCCATCACTGCAGCAGGAGAAGCAGACTTTGGCATCAGGGCTGATGGCCAAGGCATAGCATGCCGGGGCTGAGGAGGTGAGCTCAGCCTTGATGCGGGGTGTCTGAGAGGCCAGATCCCAGATGGTCAGTGTGCTGGCCTCACCTCCAACAATCAATGTGCGGCCATCGGGCAGCAGCTTACAGGAGCGGATGTAGTTATCCCTGTTCTAGTTGCACAGAGGACAAAACCAATCAATATATGTTCAGGGCAGTGGAGCCACAGAGAGAGATTTAGGAACAAGTCAGTGGTTAAGAGTTCCATCATAACAAACCAATCTGAGGGTATTCCCCAACCTGGTCTGAACTGAGTGGATGAGGTTTTGGTTTGTTGCATTTACAGATCTATTCAATTAGTTTAACACATCAAGCGTAACTTATTGGAAAATGTGTGACATTTATCATTTCTTCTTTGGTTGTTGCCGGAATTTGTTTCTTGTGTACCAGTGCATTTGCTTTCAAACTGTCAGTGGAATGTGTGACTGCTGTGAACCTCATGTACCACAAAGACTTTCTTAATGGAATGATGTTGTGTATGTGTGTGTAGCAGTGAATGAAACAGCTGTAAAAAAAAAAAAAAAAAAAAAAAAAGAAAAGAAGAACTAAGGGTAAAAAGGTTGATGATAAGTGAAACACAACTCATTGGCGTCCTCACCAGACAGTCCAGTTGGGACACAGGACTCTTGCTGCCAGGCTGGCTGATGTCCCAAATTTTGACACAGCCTTTGCCACCAGTGTAGACATGGCGTGTGGGGTTGCTAATGGTAACAGCGCACACCACCTCGCCGTGGCTCAGCGTGTTGATCTGACGGGCATGGCGTGGAATACCAGGGCCAATCAGAGCATCGGGTGGGAAGGGCACAGGCTGCATCTGACCATCTGCACTGACGTGGAAGGAGTAAGCCCTGCAGGAGAAGACAAAGCTGTGTTAGTGTCTTACATCTCAGCTGTTTTTAAAAATGTATAACACATATGGTCAGGTGCTTACGGTTTGCCGCCAGAAATGGAGGTGAGGCTGGCTGGAAGGCCTGGGGCTCTCATATGGGTGTGAGGATCAAATCCCTGAAACATAACAAGATTTCAATGACAGAGCTGTTACTGAGTAGTGATCACAGCACAATCCAAACAGTTAAATACAGCTAAATAAAAGGGCAGCAAAGGGTGTTACCATGGGGGAGCGTCCATAGGCTGCAGCTGCTGCAGCACTCATTTGAGGGGAGATGTGCAGACCAGCATACACACCAGGACTAGTCAGGCCTCCGTTCATTTCATGATGGCCCATCATGGCAAAAGGGGTAGGGTAAGACCCTGCGATGGACAGAGGGGTACGCAAGGCTGGGGCTGCTACATGCAAAGACAAAGGATATCGGTATGTGACAAAACGGTATACTGGGAAAGGATGAAAAAAAGATTATCTCAGTTGCTAGAGAGAAAAGAGAACGGTACCAACCAAGAGCCTCCATGCCTGGTGGTTTGCCCAGGATGGGTCTGAGCCCAGGAGTGGAGCTGGTGCCAGGGGTGGGAGCATCGTTGCGGGGGGTGGGGGTGTTGGATTTGAGGCCAGGCGTGGAAGATTTGTCAGTCTGTCAAGGGAACGAGAAAGCAAGCACATTCACAACCTCGGAAACCAGGCGCTGTGCAGACTGACAATGTGAGAGCAAACTGCACTTAATCCAATCTAATTCTGACAACCCTCATAGTCCTGCAGAGCCATAAACTGCTATTTATTCTAAAACCTATTATGGTCACAATGGAGATGGGACCATTTTTATCCCCTTACTGCTTTGGCTTTAATCTTTGAGTGAGGCAGAGGGAATAAATCCTGGAATAGTTAAATACATTGAGCTATTAAGAGCAAAGACCTGAATGATCCTGATGCAGGACGATATTATCCCTGACGTTTAGTCATGCACTTAAAGCACCGACAGCCATTCCTAATCCACTGCAGAAAACATCCGAGATTCATTTGCACATATCCCTTTGCTCTCTCGGCAATTCTCATTTAAACCCATTCCTGTCCTAGTTTGGTAGTAACTCTTTTAGTGTCATACATGACTAAGCTCCTTGGCCTTGGAAGATGGGGTGCTTCCAGAGGACGCCACTGATGCGGGACTATTGGGTGTGTCTTTCTTTGGAGGGCGGGGCTTATCAATGCCATTTTCAGGTGGTGAGTGGGCTGGGCTTGCGCGCGGCGTGGCAGGGTCCTGGAGAAACATTGCAACAGAGTTTCACATTTATGCAACAGCTTCAGCTCACTTCTTAGTAAATGTCAATATGCCATTTCCAATTATGTGCTGTACTGCTCACCTCATTAGACACATCTACCACCAGGTCATCACTCTTCTCCCCATCACTGTCCTGTAAAGATAATTGCCAGATTACTCACCTTCACAAACCTTTTAAAGAACCTTCGAAATACGCGTCTTGCCACAGGAGGGTTAAAGGAATGCTTGGGTATTTTGGATGCTACGCTTTTTGTGAAGAGCCTGGAGCCACTCTTGGCAAGAAAGCAAATAGGGCTATTTCTACAAATGTCGAACAATCCTTTAATGACTTACATATCTGCTCATGCTGTCCTTCTCCTCCACTTTGCGTTTTTTAGAGTCCAAACTGTAGTCAGAGGAGCTGCGGTGCTTCTCGCTGCCTGTACGTAAGCTCTCTGACGGTGATATAGAGTTATTCTGCAAAGAAAAAACCAAAACACACCTCATTACCATTTTGTCTTCCAATGTAAAAGAGAGCAGTGAGTCATTCATCCATTGCAAATTCACAGAGAACACACTGTGCCAATCCAAACACTAAAAATGCCTCATTCACAGACTCTTAAAATGCAGCTGTAGGACAGCTACAAACAGTACCCTGACCCCAGCCAAGCCCAGTCTCACACACAAGCCTGTCCCTGGCCTCGCAACAGAATAGCCTGTTATCGGAACTGAACGGAGGAGGGCTTGTTTTCTGAGCGGGGCTCCCTCCTCCTCCTTATAACCGGACAACAAACAGCCTCATCGGGACATGAGCAGTGTTGTTGTGGCTGAACAGAGGGCCTTTTCTACTGAGTCAGTCAGGCTAAGCGTGAGAGAGAGAGCGAAACAGAAAAGGGGAAGAGGAGAGACAATGAGAGAAAGAGAGAGAGGGAAACTGCATGTTGTGGGCAATGGGCACCGATTACTGCAGTGTGCTTGGGCAGTATGTCAGCTCAAGCTTTGAGCTTTGATAAAGAAAGTGAATCTATATCCTGCCAGTGGGCACAGCAGCGTGGGATTGACTGGTGTTCTTCATGGAGCCTGCCTGCCCACACAAGCTGGGACAGCTCACTCCAAACACCAACTGAATGGGAGGAACTAGGCTGGTGTCCAGTGGCTTTCACAGGAGTTTGCCATTTGTCTGGAAACTGCCAAGTTCTCTCTGATTCTCTGTGTCCCTCCCTCTGAGGACCAAAGCAATGGCATGGACTAAGTCAGCAGCAGCCCAGAGAAGCGCACAATGGCCGATGGACTAGCAGTCTGGGCAAAGGGCCACTGTCTGCATAATGGCTGACCTTTAAAGAGATGCTTAGCGTGACTCATTAACCAAGTCACCACTCTGCTATCAGATGACCTGGGACAAGAGCAGAGAAACAAAACAGGCCTGTTAATCGCCCCAGGAGTTCCATTTCTTCAGACATGACTGCACCCATTCAGCTGGCCTGTCCAACAGAAACACAATCTCCCAGGCCCAGCACAAGTGATCAGAGATCACAGCCATTCAAATAAAACGCTTTAGGGGGTCCGGCCAGACAGGGTGGAGAAAAAGAAAACAAAACAACTCTCTATTTTTGTTCATAAATATTCATCACACGGTAAAGAGGAGAAAAAGTGAGCTGGTAAACAAGGGAAACAAATAAAGGGTGTTGGGTGAAAGAACACGCTGCAAGGGGAACAAATAAATCCTTTAAGAAGGGGAAGTCCAGTTCTTTCTTTTATTGTGATGAAATTACAAGGCTTCTAATCTCTCCAACATGATACCATTCATTCCCCTTCTGAATTAAATACACAGGAGCTATATTCAAAACCTTATTTCTTGTTAGGTATTTTTAGTCAGATAGAAATTGGATAGATACTTTATGTATTAGAAATGTTTAGTGGAGATAGGATGTCTAGTTAGACTGTTAAATGCTTAGGCATGCTTATGAGTTTCTACAGGGTACATCTGGTCAAGGATAACTAGAGAGAAGAGTTGATGACTGTCAGCAGACAGGGTGTTTAATATTATTATTATGATGTGTATAACTGTAGCCTTAGCCATAATATGTTCTTATGTTTAAGTCACGACATGTTACTAGAGGTCACCGAGGGGATATAATGTATAGGCCTGGTGGGTTCAGGGTCTTTCATCTTACATCTGCTTGCGTGCAGTATGGAGGTGCAAGATACCTGAGCGTGTAATGTTAATTTTTGCCTGTATTCATGGAATAAATCAGCACTGTTTTGAAGTTACTTGGACTGTCTCGTCTCTCAGAGTCAGTATGGTAAAAAGTACCGGGTACAACATTCTAAATAATTATTTTTTGAAAGCGGATTATAACAGTGCATGAAACCAACAGTAGCAACGAGTTTTTACTTGACATTTGCAGTGGAGATGAAAATGTGATGAACTGTGAAACCCACAAGCCTGGCAACAAAAACAGGAGCGGGTTTGGGCACTCACCGTGTTCTCTGTATCGCAGACATAACAATGGTGGCCAAGGTGATGATGAAACCAAGCAGAGTAAAGAGAAAAAGCAAGTCAGTTAGCATATCATAACAGATGCCTCAGGCTAAACGTGTGAAAATCAACTGCAGGGCACAAGGCCGCTCTTATCACTGTGTGCTGGAGCTGTTGAATAGCTCGTGCAGTCATGGCCTGGGAATGTACCAGCTCATTACACAGACAGAATGTGAACAGACAGGATGTGCTTCTCACCTAAGGGCCCTGTGATTCTGCTCTAGTGAGCGAGAAGCACTCCTTATAATTTTTTTTTCCTGTTTAACATCTATGTAATAATGCTGACATTAATGCACATTACAGTTCTTCTGTGTAAATTGGTTAAACAGTTAATACCCAACTGAACAAAAATTGCTTTATTTCTCACCTCTGTGTTCGAGATCATGATGGTTCTTCTCATCCTTCACTGGAAGGTGGGTTTGGCTGCCCAAGGCACCAAGTGCCAGCAGGCCTGACCCGGAGCCCGTCACAGGGGGAATGCCAGGCGGCTGCAGGCCAGAGGGGTGAGGCGGCAGCTGGACCGGAGGCCCGTGAGCAGCATGGGAGAGGTGCTGTGCCTGGAGCTGCTGCTGCTGTAAGTAGACAGGCAGACAGACAGACAGACACCCAGTGGGTTGGAGCGAAAAGGCAAAGAGAAACCACACAATAAACATGAGGCTGATCAGTTAAACCCTGGAGAACATTAGCACATTCACACATCTATATCTGTCAGGATCCCTCTCCATGCTATTTCCATACCAGGCTAGGAGGGCATAAACCCTAGGTCTTTGTCAATTGTATCTTTTGCTCTCCTCAGCAAACTGCTCAGCACATGTAATGCATTAGAAGCGGGGCTCGAGACCCTCAATCACACAATGTTAGTAGTGCATGATGATTTGAAATCAAAAGAGAAATATTTTTCACTGTATATTAATGACAAACAGCAAAGCAGTGTCCGATTCAACTCCCACTTAACACAAAGGCAATCATTTCACATCAGGTAAACTAGCAGATTTCATTCTACAGCACCACAGCACTGCTATGCCATCACTGAGTTGAGCAATCCTCTTAAGGAGCATGAAGCTGTGGAGGATTCAGTCAGCCTCTGGGCTAAACAACTGCCTGCTTTTTAAACATTTCAAAAACACAACCAGCATCTATTGACTCCTCTCATATTCATGCTCCTGGATTAGCAGAACATGAATCATTTGCACATCCAAACTTTAAACACGAAGGGAACACTAAGTACTACAAGCTGGCACTCCTTCCCTCTCACTCAGAGGATTCGAGTGTGTGTTTATGTGGGTGCGTCTGGAAGACCGCTCCGGGAGCCAGGACCAGGGGTCCCGTGCTGGCACTCAGTCAACCCTCCAATATTCACCATCAATATTTGAAAGGCACGGGGAAATGGATGGGAGTTAAAAGGCACTCAGCATGGAAGTAAGCAGTTTAAAGCAAGGTTAAATAATACTTAGCTGAGACACCAATAAAAACATCAGCAATTTATTACTCGTCTACGAGCCAGCTGAATAATTCAGCTGCTGTTACAGCATGCACCTCTCTTTGACAAGACAGACTTCAATCAGTGACCATTTATGGCTATTTCAGCAACATTAAAGACTTTGTAATGACTGGGGAAGTGGTATCACACACAGCACAATGCCTAATACAGATTAAGATGCATTAACTAAGAAGGAAACTTGCTTTCAGTTTCGCTTTAAAAAAAAAAAAAGATGTTCAGTCATAGTTCTTATAAAATGGCACTAAAATTTGTCCTTCAAACCATATGGGTCTTGTTGATTCTATTTTGCCAGGAGCTAGAGAGGAGTTGCTTAGAAGATGAGTGAGGATTTTAACTTGCAACCTTGTCCTTTGCTCCACAAAGCAGATGTCAGTCCAATTATGTACCCAGAACACACACACACACACAAAGAGCGAAAAAAAAGAGCAGAAAGAACAAAAAGAGAGAGTGTGTTAATATTGTGTCCATGAGGGAAATTAAGGAGCCAGTTCATTGGCATGGGAGAGCCATCCTTGCTCATTGTGTTTAATGAGGCACTGATGGGCAATATGCATGGTTGATCTGCAAGAGCTCTCATTAGAGGGCCATAAATGAAGACAATAATAAATAAAGAAAAGAGTCTGGCCTATTTCCTCTGATTTAATATGCCAAGATAAAGACCTAGTCTTTGTCCCTTTTTCTCAGCTCTGTAGTGACAGTAAAAACAAAAAAGCACAGACAAATTGGGCAAATGTATTATATTATTCTCTAGTGCACTAGCTAAACTAACTGTGGTGAAACACATAGCACTTGGGCAGGAGAAGTGCCATGCAACATGCACAAGTCCTTCAAGCCCAGATGTGTGCACAGACAAAGTCCATTAACAACAGCATGCTACACACAGATATTTGTGGATGCCACTGACCATAAGAGCAGGATAGGCAGCTTGCTGCTGCTGAAAAGGAGGACAGAAAACAGTCAGGGCTACAGCTGCACTTATTGCTTATTATATACAGCACTTAATGATGCTATGGACAAAAAAACATCTATTTTACTCATTGTTTAACACCCTTATTTAAACTAAGTGATAGTGTGGCCACCTGCTGGAGAAAAGGAGGCTTATCTAACTACTTGGTTAACTTCAATAATTTTGTTTTCTGATCAAACAGGAAGCACTACATCTCAACACAGGCAGCTGCCCTAGTTGCATCTTATTAATGGCCCTCAGCCCCATCAATAAGGCATGCTGGATGCTGCCTGTCTGCCTGGCACGCTCTTTCACCCCACCTTGCTTTACAATATGCATGAGGATTTTGGCATGCCTACAGAGCCTCTCCTCTATAAATAACTAATGGAAAGGTATTCGTAAAACATACAGTAGCTGCATTTCCACTTCCTTTGACATTAGCAACCATCGTGACTTGAGTGGATGTCGGAGTGTTTCATAAAACAAGTTGGCTGCCAAATGGGACCATATACTAAAACCATGAATAAGCTTGTCTAATGTTTTAAGATTTTCAGTGCTACTAATTTGAAATTATAGACAAGAGACAGACTGCCAACAGACAGCCACAGTAAGACAATCGCAACTACAAGTTCCAATGTACAATAATATTCTCATATTATACTGTTCTAAGTGTGAAAACTCACATACATGGGAAGGGGCCACAAATCAAATCTACTTTTCCCAGGAACAACTGCTGCTTGCAGCTGCTCTGCTTTGGTGAAAGTGTAATAAAGCATCGACCTGAGTCCAGCAGATAAAAAAAACAAACAGCTCTCCAACATCTCAAGACACCAACTCAGGCAAAATCTAGGGAGCAATTATCCTGGAACAAAAGGTCACCAAGGGGGCATTAATTGAATTCCAATATGTTCCTCCAGTCAGCCTTTTGGGCTGAGCTCTTACGCATGCTAAAGACTGTAAGAATCAACTGCAGCAGGAAGATCACTAAAACCCCTTTCAGACGTGCACTGGAACTCTGAAATTCCAGGGGAGCTGACTTTAACCTTCCAGCCCCCTCATACAAAGTCCCCATAAGATCGGAGTGAGCCCCTGTGAGAAAACAGCCACGTTTAGTCCGGAGTATGCACAGCAAAGTAGTGGACGTGTTGCTGATGTTTCTATCATGCAACTGGCACAAAGCTGGTAGAATACAAACATCTGAGGATGAACAAGAATGGCCATTTACATGAAGAGAGATGACGAGATTCAGGAACTTCTGTTGTTAAGGGCCGATGCTGAAATCGACAGACAGAATCAAGAAACAGCAGGAGACTCGGGTTGTTTATGACCAAATTACAACCCGGCTACGTGAACGCGGTGTAATCCACACCAAGGCACAAGTAAACAACAAGATAAAAGCAGTACCACAATGGCCAGAACAGAAACGACAGCAAAACATGGTGCTACTATACTTTGTGCAAGGCTATATGGGGTTCAAGTCAGGGTGAGTACAGCTGATCAGTGAGGAGCAGATGGTGTTTTGGAGCAATGATAAACACTGTACATTACTGCTCAGTGCTGTGGTGTGCAAAGAGAGCTGTGATAGCTGACTGCTGTCTGTACGGTTTCAGCTAGCTTGCTGTGCTGTGTTCTGCTCACCCTCAGCCTTTTAATTCCCACAGCTATCCAGGTCAGCAGTGAGGGATGAGACTCCTCGTTAAAACCTTAGCCAATTAAAGCAATACAGACTGTGAAGGGGATCTCAAGAGCTCTCATGCTCCCATTTATAAACACACAACAAGGCAGCGAAGATGCCACAGAGACCAAGGCTGGGGCAACAGACCAACTCTTGAGATTTACACTTGTTGTGTTTATAGTCTGAAATTACTGGTGAGGAATCCTAAACTGAGAAAAAAAACAATTAACAGACTTGATTCAAGAAGAGGCAAATCTGCACTATAACTTTAGTTGGCAGTATGTTACATTAATTCAACATTTCAGGCTACTTGATGCATGAAGACATGGACATGGAAAAGTACTAAATACAGTGATCATCAACTTATGTGCAGGTTTGCCCCTGTCCAAGGTCAAATAAAGGAATAAAAGGGGGTATACACACGGTGAGAGGCAGATTGGGAAGTCCACGTACCCCGATGATGGCATTCAGCTCAGTCATAGTCACCTGCTTAGCCCGCTCCACTGCCTGAGCAACCTGCTGCTGGTGCTGTGGGAAGACATTTAAAAAATGATGATTAGAACATACCAATGTCTATCACACACTCATTTGTGATTCTCACACTTAATCCTCAGATCACTTCTGTCATTTAAAAAATGAAGGTAAATGCCACACACTCTTACTCCAAATTGCTTAACCTAAAAAAAATTTTTTTTTTTAAATAACATCTTTAGAATACAAGCAACAATATGTGGCTTTAGTACAAAACTGTGACACTGTTTGGGAGCCGCATTCAAAACTCACCTCTTGTGACAGGAAAGGCATAATTTGAGCTAAAATAGCATTGAGCCGTTTGGCAATCTCCGTCTGGAAAACAAAAGAGGAGCAAAATGAGACGGTGAAGTATGAAACAGATAGTGACTTCATATAACCCCGCCTTTAATGTTTACACCGATTAAGTCAATTACTGCAGCAATCAGAACTGCTTGACTCAACATCCTCTAAACAGCGTGATATTGACATTTGAAATATTTAAAACATTAGGAGAGCCCAGGGGGATGGAGCACAGCTGTGCTGAGAGTGCACTCCATGCTAAACGGATATGAGCAGGCAGAGTGCTGCTGTGTTGAGAGGATCCTCTCTCACTCTGCCCTCCTTCCCTTCAACTGTAACTGTGCTGTCCTGCAGTTAACCTCCAAGTTAAACCACACAACCACACCCTAGGAAGTGAGGCCCATTTACCAGATTGCACTGTTTACTTACATGTAACAGTGTAGGCAGTTTACATTAACGGTTAAAACTGCAGATTGAGTACAGAGTACAAACCATAATGACCTCGAGGGTAGCACACCTCAAATCTATGATCAATACCATTACAAGACAACTAGCAGCCTGTAAACACTAAAGAGTGAGCAGCTAGAGCTCCGTCTTTCCAAGACTGAAGGCTAGGCCATTTCTCGCTACAATCAGCTGCCCAGCCCAACACCCTCCCAACCTCTCATCTATCTACAGAGCCCTGCCTCCATTCTTCTGCTTGTCTACCAACTGCCATGGCAACGGCTGCAGCCCTATCTTGCCGGATCATTATGCAAATGCCACCTCTGCTTGACCATAACAGGCTTTAAAATCATATTACGTGCTTGGAGGAAGGTTATTAAATTGAATTTTCAGCCTGTCGATCACATGAACATAGCAAATGAATGTTGGATAAAAAGAGCAATGGGAGGAGGGGGTGCAGAGGGGGTATGAGCCACCCCCCTCCTCTGTAAAAACACTTCACAGCCGGCTTATTCTGCTGCCTCCTTCCAGGCATGGGAGATGACTCTCAGGTTCAAGCTCTGCACTGGGAGCAGAAAAATAACAGTGCCAAAGCTACATCATCTATGGAATTTATGAGCTGCAGTTCAACCCAGGGCCACAGCGGAACACAAACACATCACAGGGATTTTCTCCGATTTTTCATTTCGAGCAGCAGCACACACAATGTGCTTTGCAGGCCGCCAGCTTATTTATTACACATGGCAGAAATGCCAGGCAGCTTTGGCAGCCAGACATATTACCTCTAAGCAGAGCCAGAGAGATTGGAGAGCAATGTCCAACAGAACAAGACCCGCTGACCCAAGCTGCAACACGGATAGTCACTTAGTCATGCAAGCCAGCAGGACAAACAGCAAGCTGAAGATCAGATATCAGATGAAACAAAGTAAAGCCTGGGATCAGAAGCAATAATGTGAAACAAATATTGGTAGCATGTGTTACAAAAGGTACAACAGTTCATAAGATATCAGCGATTATAACTTGATTACAATCTGCAGACAAGAGAGACACTGAGCTCCAGTCTTCTCTGACACACTATAAACGTGACCCACAACCAATAAAGCAATGAAAAGGTTAGATAAAGGTTTAGTATTAATGCACTATAGTGAGTGCTCTTGCAAGAGTTCAACAAGGCCCTTGGAAACGGTTGAAAAGCTATAGAGCCTGTATAAGCCATGTTTGTTAAGATAAGCCATGTCAACAGCAGTCGAACATCTGACAGGATTTGAGGAAAGGCCTTGAGCGCACAGTCCATTCCTCTGAAGCTTAGTGTCATGGTGACATCTGGCTGGAAGAGGTCAGGAGGTGGCCGATCTATTTGCCTTAAACCACTGGAAGCCTCTATACTCTCACTACACAACATGCAAATACATGGAAAAGGCATTAACTCAGCTCACCACTACTGTCAAAATAGATACAGTGCAGTGCTGGGTTTTTTGTTTTTTTTATTCTGCCGGTAGATAAAAATGGGGCTGTTGTCACTTTAAGTAGATGACAGCTTGGCCCTTGAGAGGCCAGCTTTGCGCTGCTGCTACACAATTACAGGTACTCGGACCTGTGTAGCACCACTTTAAGAGCACTCACAGGCTGGCTTGTCAATGGTGTGCAGAAAAGTATTAGCCTGTTGCTATCAGCAGTGGGAAAATGGAGTTGAGACGCTGATGACTACTAAATACAGAGGGGAAAATAACTGGTGGCTTGGGTCACATGATCCATCCATAAACAATACTTGACTAGTCAGATTTAGAGTGCCTCCAATTTGTCTTAGATGACAGCATCGCCTGTTTCCTGATTTTTTTTCCTCAAATAGTAAGAGAATTACCCTAGCCGTGACTTACAAAAGCCAGAAAGTGATGCATGTTTCCACTAAACTGAGATGTTCAAATTCAGCATCCTTCTGTTTATATAAGTGGACCTGACACCCAATAGTTCACACCCTGTAATCATTACACTCCAGTCAAGTCCCACATGACAGATTGAGGATATGGGAGCACTGATAGCTTGCAGACCCAGAGTTTCTCAAACTGCTTTTCAATACACGCCTCTTTTGTGTGAACACTGTAGACAGTCCGCTAGCTGAGCGAGTTTACTTTGGCTCTGGCCATGGCAGATAGTTTGCTACTTAGCAAATGATTACAGCAACCATGGGTCTCATGTCCGTGTTACAACTATAGGTTACAGCCAAATCTGACTGAGCCTCACCAACGCACCAAACCCCTCGCAGCTCTGGGAAACAAGCACCAGCTGATGGTGATTACTGGCTGACATCATGCAGCACACGTTAGCCGTTTGCATCTACATAGTGTCACGCCTGACAGAGAGGGATCAGATAACCCTGCCACATGAGTCCATCTGAGCCGTGCTGGCGTATGCGTTCTGAAATCTGAATTATGTCCCCGCACAGTAATGAAAAAGGCACAGTTAGAGGAATGGGTTTCCTCACTATGGAACAGGCAGGCAGGAAAATAATATGCCTTCGTGCATCCAATAATCCATACCAACCTTGCCTGTTAACCACTCCCCTCCTCCTCCTCCCCTGCCTGAGCAGTAAGTCGGGGGGGAGCTGCACGGACAGGGCCCACGCAAACACGCCGTGCAGCAGGTTAGGGCCCCACTGATGAATTATTCAAACGCTTCCATCAGCTCTGTTGAGGTTCCTGATAAAAGTCAGGCACTAAAATGGATCAGTCGATTAACCTGTTTACACAGAGCTGGGCTGGTGCCCCTCCCCCAGCTATATCCTCCAACTTGTCTCTGGCTCCCAAACCCCCTCCTCTTTCTTCTGTTTGGCGATAAGTGCCTGACAGAAGCTATCAGAGCTGTCCGAGCCCTGACAGACATGTGGCAGTGCGACACATGGCCCAGACACTGACGGATCACCCTACCACAGCATCCACCGTGCCTCTGACACGGTCATTAACCAAGCTAGACTAGTGCAAGACAGAGGACGGCCTCGCTCATTTAAGAGTAGCGTGCACAGGAATGTCATGATTACTCATTCGTACAGTCGTTATCTCTTCAAGCATCAGTGTGGTTGATCTGTGGAGCAATACAAGATAGGATCTTTTGATTAAGATAAGGTCACAAATAAGACACTGAAAGACTTTTGCCCCCCCTTTTGCAATTACTTTATCTTAAAGAGAAATACTGACCAATCAGCAATGCGCTGCTTTTAATCATTAAGTTAAAACCTTCCAAAGTCTACCCTTAATCTTTTCAAAAAAGGCTGAGACAAATCCAGCCTGTACATCAAAAAAAAAAAAAGGTCAGTCAGTGGTGATACAAGTTTGCAATTGAACTGCCTTGTCTGCGTGCAGTAGATCCATGTGTTTACAGCGTATTACTGATGCTCATTTCAGTTCACAGCCTACGAGTGGCTCCTCCTGGGTCTGAGATCCCCTGACGCTGCAGAAAACCACTGAGCTGAAAAATGTGAGAACCATGATGGTACCTACCTGTTTGTGCATCTCTATGTTCAGCCCATAGGACATCTCATAATACTGAAATGAAAGCAAAGACTTAATTGTGATTAATGAAGTCAACTAAAATCACATGTACAATCAAGCTGTGTTAACGGTTCCTGTACTGTGTGGATGTAAAAAACAGTTACTGAGGTAGCAGGATTTTAAAACTTGTAATCTGGATTACAAATAACAAACAAACTGTATGTGGCCACAAATCAGTGTTTTCCATTGATCACTACACTAATTACATCACATGGTTTTAAACACTGTGATTAAAACCTAAATACAATCCAACTTCTCCGGCTGAGTGCGATAAACGATGATCAGACAAAAAACAAAAGTTCTTTGAGCAGCTGATAGCAGATAGTCAATAAATTGACTGATATTTTGTTGTTTACAGTGTGGGCACAGAGAAGAAAAGGTTAGATTTAGTGATTGACTGTCTTAAGCCCCAGATCTGAGCTTAACGCAATTGCTCAACACTCTTGATATTTCAAGCCAGGTCAGTTTGTCTGGCTGAAATGTAATCCGTGGAGCCCACAAGTGGCAGCCGGGGCAGAAATGGCTTTCCAGTCAGCGTCTATTTGATGAGGCCAATGCATTATTCAGTCCATTAGCTTCTTTGAAAATTACTCTCAAACAAGAGAGCCATTCTGTCTGAGATCAGAGCCCCGCAGCCATAGTGTAACCTGACACCCAGTGCTGGCTGTGGGATACTTCCCTACATGTTTACCTAGCCTCCTCCCTGTCAGGCTGACATGTTGTTTTCCTGTGAAAAGAATGTTTAACTTGCATGTGTTGGTTTAACTCATCCGGTGTGTTTACCTGGGAAAACTGAGTACACTGGCACAGAAGGACCTTCTGATTGCATCATGTCTGAATTAAATTCCTGTGTCATAGGCACGCCTATGTTTTTCTATAAGGTAGCTAAATTAAAAGCTAATAATTAAGGTTTACACAGAACCCACTGAAAAAATAAACTGCAGCATGTTCCACGTCCTCCATTTTGTTTGCCGTGGTACATTTTCCCACAGGCTGCTTTGGTCCTCTACCCTCAGCTCACACCTAATTTATGGCCATGCACATGTCTGAGTGTGTAGTTTCCTAGGAGAATAATCAGATCAGCACACACTGAGGGCAATGCTGCAGTCGACCCTTGGAGATCAGGGGCGCGCTATAATGAAGCCTCAGCCTGCTGCCGCCTGCCTGTCAGAGAGGTCCTCCATAACAAGCAGCTACATCAAACCCCCCTGGGGGCTTTCACAGGCCCAAACCTGACACTCAACCTGCCCTAACCACACCACAGGTGCTCACAATAGCTTGTCTCACTCCACCCCAACTAGATCTTCAACAAGCCTTGCAATTTGGAACCATAATTGCTCCTTATTGTAACATAATCTTACCATGACATAGTGGCGCTGCATCTCTGTCTTCTCATTGGCCAGTTTGTCATACTCCACCTTAAGACTAAAATTGAAGAGAAGGTGTCAATGTCAGGTATCTCTGTCACTTCAATAAATCACTCATACCTAACCACTTGACAGCAGTGTACAGAGGATAAAACCTGCTGCCTTTCTTCACTCCCGCCGAGGTCAACAACCAAAGAGTAGCCTTAACTTTTTCTATTCATCAGAGAGTAAATGTTGACTCTGTCATACCCTGTGATGTTCGTAATCATTACCTGTGATACTGAGCTTGCAGGAACTGAAATTCATCTTTAATCCTGTCACAAGACTCTGCTACGGTGAATTTGAAGCCAGGCTGACCAGGCTGATGTGGGGCCTGAAAGACGTTTAAAAAAAAAAATAAAAAAACACATCAGTCCAGTCATAAGAGAAAGTTTAGGTCATCATCATCATCTGTACTGTGTCCAGTGCCGCTACTTTTCACATGATACTACTTTCTAGATCGCCCCCCCACAGTGAGTAAGGCATTACTACACCAAAGAGGTGGGTCTACTTCACACCTCCACACGCTAATAACACAACCCAAAATAAGCTTTCACGCTGAAAATTAAATCCAATTTAAAACAAACTGAAATCACCCCCCTGTCCTCATATTCAGCAGTCATGTTAGTGCACTGCTGAGTAAACATCTCCAGGCATGCACACCATCTGCATCCATTTACCACCAAGTGCACATTCTGATGTACAATAGATGCATGGTAATATAACAATATACAAGTTTGATGAGCTGCATTAGGGGTGGAAAAGGCTCTGAATGACAGATTTAAGAAGGAATCAAAACAACCAGGAACCGTGTCAACATCGGTGCTGTCAGACAAGAATGTAAGCTGTAGTAGGTGTAGAGGAAGCGCTTCTTACCGGATGTCGGCCTTGTGGATACATCTTGAAATGTATCCTTTGTTTATTTCTCCAGTGTACAGGTCCTTTGGCAAAATGGTAGAAATCTGCTCACACTAGTCTTAGCAGACAGGGGTGGGGGAAGGGGAGGTCGTGAAAATCCCGTGTTGAAAAATGACGCGGTTTAATCTAAAGACGGGGGAAAAACAACACCATTCAGTTCACCTTGTTTACTAATCATGTAGTCAGAACACCAAACTAGTTCCGTTTATTTCAGCCAGTTAGAGCAATGGCAAAAAGCAGCGCTCGACCTGAGCTTCAGGTTTCTTGATGACCTTATTCGGTCAGTGGTCAGAGACTCGATATGCAAACATTATACATTTATAATGTCAACTGACGCAAACATAACGTGAACAAACTAAAGAGGCTACTTTAGGCCGTGAAATGGAAATGCTTGCATATGGTTTGCGCGTGTTTGTGACTAATCTTGACTGATGTTGCTTAAATGACAAAAACCCCGCTGCAGGACTTCTACGTGCAGGCCAAAACCGACAGCAGCTGGCTTCCGACTGTTTGGTTCAGCGGAAAGCGATGGAAACGGTGCGCTGTTGAGCGTACGCCCTCCACAAAACTGAAAAAGAAATCAACAGCTGTGGTAAATACATACCCGTGCGTGCGTCTTAGTCGTCCGTCTGACTTTCGTTCCTGAACAAAAACAGAGTAGGTTAAAATTCATGCGTTTAATCCCTCCTAATGTAGCCTAAGCGTGGTGGACGCAGATCTCGACGAGCATCCTCTCCCTCCGGAGCGCACCCAGCCAGACTGGGGGAGCAGTTGGTAGAAAATTTGGTGCGGTCGGGCTCGATTAAACTACTTTATTCTCAGCCCCGAACCTCTGATGAATGTGCGCCTTTTGTGGCTGGTTAATCCCAAATAGGAGAAAAATATATATGGTTCCAAAAAATGCCTTCCGACTCGAAGTGGCTGCAGATTCTTTAAAAGCGTAACATGGTACTCTCCACAATCTCGCATTTCCCCGAGTTGTCCAGCTTACCCCGGTTGCCACACACAGGCAGCAGGGCTGAACTGCCGTGAAAGCGCCTATCTGTCCAATCGGATTACTCGGAAGGAATACGGCCACATCTGCCTATCGGAGAGAGACGGCCCCACGTGGGGTGCAACGATACATGACATCATCCCGCGGCTCCACAAGGCAGCGTCCGTCCGTCCCACCATGTACAACAACAACAGCAGGCATTGATGTGCCCGTGATGATATGCAAATCTGACAACAGCACAAATTCCGTATCCGCGCTTCATTAGGCTGTTTGCTGTTTTTCCTTTTGCCCCACAAATAAAGTTGATGAATTTTTGGGTGAGACTACCACCAGCGGGAGGGGGAGGGAGGCACTCTTGAATTTGTATCCCCATACAAGGGAGGATAAGAAAGATGGGACCGTTTGTATGATATGGTTGCAAAATGTGAAGCGATGCTAATGTGAAATATCTACCCAAACTAGAAATGTGTGGTTTTAACTCTCCGCAACGCGCGCGCGCACACACACACAAACAATATGAAGGACACAATAATGACCAATCGATCGATGATATCCGTCAAATTGAAGCTGCTGTGGCGACTAGACATAAATTTGTAGATACGTTTCTCGTGACTGTTGCACAACACATCGCCTGCCTATCAGCGTTTCGGAGATAGTAGCATTGCGGGCAGAAAGGAGATGATTGCCTTTGTCTGATATGAACATCAGCCATGTCTAAGCGCAGCCTCTACGCCTTGTTTTGAAGGTTTCAACTCTGCCCCACGTGGGACTCCTCTGCGGCTTTAAGGTGTCTCGCCCAATCGCAGCTCGGTGCACTTACTCCCCGGCTTCCCATTGGTCCAGCAGCTTCGAGCCTGTCATTCACGGAGCAGCGTTGTCAATCAATACCACGCGGGGTCAAGCGCTGACAAATGCTTGTGCTCCTCGGTCCTCTGCCTGTGAATAGAGCCTGGAATGGCTGCTTAATTAGCTTCGAATGGCTTTTCTCTCCAGTTCAAACAATCTGTTACCACCACGTGGTAATCAGAGCCTACATTAAACAAAGGAAGAAAGGAAGCATGCAAACAGTTGTAGCATTACAACCTGTAGTTTTCCTTTACATATGGGCATATGTAAAAAGCAGACTAAAATAGCTTTTTCACGTTTATAACAAAGACCAGTCGACATTTTCTGACATTAAACATGGCAATGCTCTGGTCTATGGATGGATGCAGTGCTTCTGTGAAAAGACCAAAAACACTTGTCTACTTGTTTTGTGACAGATACAAAAGAAGCTACTTAAATCAGCTGTATGTTGTTTCCTGGGTGTGATAATAAGCCTGTGTAATGAAATAAGAAAAACAACACCAGATGTATGAAAATGGCAGAGTAATTATAATATCTCCAGTCTTTTAATGTATGACACACATTCAAAGCCACTAAATTAGCAAGACAAGAGCCATATAGTTATTACAAGGAGCATGTAATCTTATGCAACGGTAAACTTAACTGTAATCACACCAATAAAGCTCATTTAAATAAATAACATAAGCCTGCTCTGTGTAAGGCCTGTACAGTATAAACAAACAAGCCCCATAATAATATTAAAAGAACACATTTAAGGTTCTCTTTGGGACAGACCAGGACCAATATAAAATTTGTGTTTGTATTCTGTGTTGTACTTCAATACTTTGCTTTGTATGCTGCATTGAATACATAGTGTGTTACATATGGGTTGTCTCATGACAATAAGCTAATGGCTAAAGTAATTAAAACAGCCATCCATGTTTCACACTGAGTACAGCAGTGGCTTTATGGGAAAGCTAAGCTCATTTTGTCATGTTAAGGCCTGACATTGCCCAGTGGTCGTCTTACTTGTCATTCTTGTCAGCCACCTTGAGGATGTGGGATAACTGTGTAATTTCCAGAAGTATGGAGGCAGTCTGTGAGAAACTCAGACACACACAAGAGCCAGCGGGCTAATCTCAGCCAGGCATCCCCTCATGCTATTCAACAGAGAGTTCTTGGATTAAAGGCAACAAAAGGCCGGGGCCAAACCCCAGGGAGAAGAAGGGGGGCTCCGCCCACTGAGACCCTTGCACCGTTTATTTACGTGAAACTCCCACCCTCAGGCATTACACACTATTTGCAGAGGTGGTTCTAATTCTTAACAGAGCAGGGATTGTCCTCACTCCTACCACTTTGGACTGAGTAGCAACTCACTTTCCACATAGCTCAGATATTCAGTAGCTAGTGAGGAAATATGTTGCATCTTTCACAGAACAATTACTTTGGGGTGGTGTTGTCCAAAGCTGTAACAGTCATATTTTGCATGTATTTCTGTGGAAAAATTAGTGTTACTCCACTAGCTGAAGTCATGATTTTACTGACAGAGAACGAGGCAAAGATCAACGATACACGGTGGAACTATTTATCATGAACCTATATCGGGTATAGAGATTACACAGTATTGGTTCATTAATATGACTTGCAGTTCATAAATGACTTGGGCATTTGTCTCTCTCATGCAGCCCTACGTTCTTGTTCATGAAGCAGAAAATGAGACCCTGTTACTGCAAAGTCTGGGGGTGTGTACTCCAATGACTTACGCTTGAGAGTACTGGCATGCTGTTTATGTGGAAATGCACACACTGTACATTCACAAACACAAACATGATGCGTATCGTAGACATGTCATTCTCAGACGGGAGGCAGAAACTCACAAAAACACATGTACGCAAACACATTCCATGTAACAAAGGGCCTATAGTGTGTGGTGAAAAGATTAATTGCTTGTGCTGCATTATCAGGATGACTCACAAGACTGTAATCAGTGAAAACAGGATGAAAGTCCTGCAGACATGACGAGTTATCTCAAAACAAAAGATGAGGTTTTGGGCAGGAATCTGGAGCCGTATTTACCTTCAGTGAGGCCAACATAGAGCTGATTGCTACTCAAAAATGAATATTCTTTGCTATTAGCAGCCCCTCACTGATGAAGACAAGTACAGACATTAATAACAATACACAAAACATTACATGATAAAGTTTATTTGATGTGTAGGTGAAAAGTAAACTATAAGATAGAGAACTTAAATTATGTCAAATTTATAGAACAAAAACTTGTACTTAGATATTCATTCTAATTTCAAATTACATCAATTATTTGGCATGTTGTTACATGTAAATGACCCACTTTTTTTAACTCTCAAAAGATAGCTCAAATTTTCCATCAAATAAAATTAGCAAACAAGGTCGCCGCGCCTTTGCTGGAGGGTCAGTTTTACACTCATTTCTTGCCATAGTTAAAAACTGTTTTAAAATGAACCAAAATATTTTAGAAGATGGAAAAATGTTCTCTCCAAAATTAGCCAACAGTTTTGCAATTCATTATAATTGTGTAGTTCACCTGCTAGCTCTTTTATTTTCCACTATTTTTCTTCTCTGTGGCCTCACAGTATTCAGAGAAAACCTTTGCTGTGTAGAAAACCACCTCACTCAAGGCATAAACATGCTAACATACAGGCCAAACATAGAATCTGACTCAGCCTTATTGGCAAGGTGTGTTGGACATGCCAGGAATTTGACTCCGGTACAGTGGCTTTCAATGTGTATGTGTAATGTTCTTCCCTAAGGCAACGAGTAGACTAGTAAACAAGATAAGACTGAGAAGAAAAAAAAGGAATGTGCATTAGGAAAATAAAAAATAAAAACAAAAACAAAGTACTTATAAAATATCAAATATATGGGTATACACACAGTTTAGGTGGACATTTTTATATAATACACACACACACACACACACACACACACACACACACACACACACACACACACACACACACATATTTACAAGGTATTGCACTGAGGGTTGTTGTTCTGTTATTCAGTTTGTGTCCAGGGTACGAGGGGTCTGCAGAAATCTTCTCCGCCTTCCTTTTGACCCGTGAGGTGTACAGGTCCTCCATGGAGGGCAGGCTGGCACCAATGAGTCTTTCTGCAGTCCTGGCTGTCCACTGGAGTCTGTTCCTGTCCTTTTTGGTTGTCGACCCAAACCAGACAGTGATGGAAGTGCAGAGAACAAATTTGTCGATTTCTCTGTAGAACTGTATCAGCAGCTCCCAGGGCAGGTTGAACTTCTTGAGCTGGTGCAGGAAGTACATCCTCTGCTGTGCCTACTTGGTGATGGCGCTGAGGTTGAATGTTCACTTCAGGTCCTGGGAGACAGTGGAGCCCAGGAACCTGACAAGTGGGAGCGGGCACAGTGAGCTGGGTCAGTTTAGAGCAGAGGATGGCTGAGATGATGGTGTTGAAGTCCGCAAAGGGAACCCATACATACTGTAGGTCTCTGGGGAGTCAAGGTATTGCAGGATGTAATGCAGTGCCATGTTGACTGCATCACCCACTGACCTATTTGCCCAGGAGGCAAGGTAAGTTTCTACCTTTAGGCTGGGATGAGATGGACCATGCAGTGAGCAGAGAGACTGAGGGCTGCACAGAGGACTTGACAATGGGTGTGTTTTTATTGCCGTGTAGCAACAGGCTAGGCTATCAAAGTAATGTTAAAAATAGACACCAAAAGCAAACAACAACTTTGTGTATTCATTTGACACAACTGTCAGAAAACTAGCTGAACAAGTGTAACGCACATTGTTAACACCCAGAAAGTACACACAACAACTAAAAAAAGCTCAAGGTCATACACTGGCTGTGTTTGTGAATCCATGCTATGAGCAACCATGACACTCTCATCTTTTATTCATGTACAGTGGGTACGGAAAGTATTCAGACCCCCTTAAATTTTTCACTCTTTGTTATATTGCAGCCATATGCTAAAATCATTTAAGTTCATTTTTTTCCTCATTAATGTACCCACAGCACCCCATATTGACAGAAAAACACAGAATTTTTGACATTTTTGCAGATTTATTAAAAAAGAAAAACTGAAATATCACATGGTCATAAGTATTCAGACCCTTTGCTCAGTATTTAGTAGAAGCACCCTTTTGAGCTAATACAGCCATGAGTCTTTTTGGGAATGATGCAACAAGTTTTTCACACCTGCATTTGGGGATCCTCTGCCATTCCTCCTTGCAGATCCTCTCCAGTTCTGTCAGGTTGGATGGTAAACGTTGGTCGTCATGTTTAACATGTCATTTTGCTTCAGTGGCATTTTGGTCTGTTTCACCCAGATAGATGAGTCGGTGTGAAAATGTGGGAAAGATGGTCAAAAATGTGATTTAATGTGCTTCTCTTAAAAGCAGTTGTAGGTTTGGTGGTTGAATAAAAATGGGAAGGAGAAAGCTGTGTGACCACACAAAGCAGTTTTGAGTTTTGAGATTCAGTAAATTTGCCACTTCCCCTTTTTTTAACTGTCTTCTTTTTTATGTGGTGTCAAATCTGTGAAAAAGAAAACATTTGTTTGTACATGACCCGGTTGTACTTTTCCTCAGATGCCTGGTAATATCTAACATCTTCAGAATGAATCTAAATGGTAAATCATAATAATGTGGTTTATGATGACATATGAGTGCACTTTTCAAAGTACTCTACATCAGGATATTTCATTCTGACTGACAAGATGTACTTAACATGTACTTACCAAACAAACAAAAACACTATCTTTATAATAATGACCCTCATCAGTCAAATTAAATATTCTTCATATTTTATATTAGAAAACCAGACAGGAAAATGTTGTTTTTACTGCGCCAACCAAACCAGTGCTTTCAGATGAAGACTTTTAAAGTGTAGGTGAAAACTAAAAATCGACAGTATGAATCTTTCATCACAGGAACTCACAGGAATTGCACATTAAATAGTTTATTATTGAAAGAAAAGTGGATGAATAAATCAATTATAAAACAAACACAAGTGAGAATACATGGAGGACTGCAGACTTAATCTAAACGATATCCGGGACTCACCGCTCAGCAGGGAGGGATTTCATTCATGAAGTGCTGGAGGAAGAAATGGGAGGATGTCTGACCTTCGCTCCCATACTTATGTCTGTGACAGGAGG
>NW_018128098.1:249468-251426 GCF_001952655.1 Monopterus albus
AAAAAATGAACTTAAATGATTTTAGCATATGGCTGCAATATAACAAACAGTGAAAAATTTAAGGGGGTCTGAATACTTTCCGTACCCACTGTATATCAGTGTTTTAATTCAGCCCACTCACTAATGTTTGTCTTTACAACCCGAGTCCATACAGATACACAAGGCCTCTGAGGTTCTGCTGTGTTCAACCACTAACAAATCTCACTGATGAACTTGCAGAACTCACACAGCAGATGTGCGAACACTTCTTCCTCTGACAGCCTCATCTTTGTACAGAAAGTTGTCTTGTTGTCTCGTTATTTTCCTGTGTCCACAGCACACAGCAGAGCTGAAGGTTTGCAAGATACCGTATAGTCATATCCACTTGTATTCACCGAAACACTTTCAGAGAGATAATGGTGCTGCATCAAGAATCACGGGAAAAGTCTTTAACTTGGGAAATGCAGAGCTGGATCATTTCTGCAGATTGCTGGGAGCTGTGGCTCCCAGCTACTCTATGTATTGAATTATTCCCTACTAGGCGCTTTATAATTTAGGGCACAAATGCTGTAAAGATTCAACATTTAACTGATCAGAGGATCAAACAGTACCGTTTGACTGAGAAGCCTGCGAGCTGCTCGGCAGACTGTATTACTCTAATCCAGTTTGCTAAACGGCTAAAGTGATTAAAAACATTCTTTGGGCCTAAATTCAGTTTAAGTTTGTGATTACATTCACATGGCATGGGAATGACTTCACATGACTGTCTCAAAAGAAAATATGTTGTCAAGGCAACGGCCCATGTGCAATTGCTACTGAGGTCAAAGTCTGTGAATTGTTTGACTAGTGTCTCATGAGGGTGAACGTTATATAAACTTACATCAGTCAGAGATGTAACGGTGTACGGCAGCGCCAAACCTCACTAATGAGAAATATGAAGGACCTTTAAAGGAGGCAGTAGTGAGCTGAACTGATCACAAAGTGTAATAAAGGTTAAACAGAGCCCTTTAATTAGCTCCAAAATGACAATTTGAGCTGTGCAGTATCTCAGGAATCTCAGAAAGGAGGCCGCGTATACGTCTGCTCTCATATACTACATTTCATCACTTCTGCCTCACTGAGGAGTATTTCATATTCTCTGGCACACAGCAATATACCTCTACTCCTCCATGCCAAATTGACTCCACAAGTGCTCCTATACCTGCTGACTGACACATGCTCGCTGAAAATGATTTCACCAGCAGTCAGCATTGCTGCTTGCTCTGGAGGGGTACTTTCATTCCATTATTAAGTTGAAAAAGAGAGACAGAGCGAGGGGATGGTGCGGAGAAAAAAAGCTCGACTGGATAGAAAAGAATAATAGAGAGCTGAGGAAGTTATCAGGGCAGGGGAGAGCGAGCCTGCCATCTGACAGCAGATCAGAGAGCTCCTCCAGCTGAAACCCCTGCTCATGAGCCTGGCGGAGCCCAGCAGTCGACGGGGATGATGAACTCCACTGCACAGGACAGGTCAGAACTGCAGCATGTATCACCTCCACATCCACAGTACATCAGTTCATCAGTGTTGCAGCAAGAATTCAAGTCCTTTATATGAGCACTGGTGAAGATATGTATATTTAAATATACTGTACCTTGTGATCCTTTACAAAGGACCAGTGTGACACTGAGGACCCTGGTCACATGTCAGATAGAGAGTTGTTACCAGTTCCACCAGAAAAACTTCAAGACCGCTATTAGGTGGTTAAATGCAATTAATAGTTTGAAGCCTGTACAAGTAGAATTTTTACTTGTAATTGAGTATTTTATAGTGTTGTATCTGTACTTTAACTTGAATAAAGGATGACAGAATTTCTTTCACACTGTCTGTAAGTTAGTTTGATATTACTGAAAATGCTACTGATCCGCAGTAGTATCAGTAAAAGATGTTTAAAGTATCAAAGGAAAAGTACTCACAACAGAAAATATTTCATGAGTGCTACA